>NC_053022.1:567727211-568027211 GCF_003073215.2 Triticum urartu | reverse complement strand
CGTCGTGGAAAATGAGTATAGACATCCATATAGACAAGCTATTGGAGATGCTCTCACCAGTTTCCTGCCGTAAACCACGGACTTTTTTTATATCCAACAAAATTTAGACGATGATCCTTCGCTCGCTCAAGCACCAATATATTCCCCTGTCTACAGCAGCAGGATGGATGACGATCTCTGCGTCAGGGCGCTCTTTTGGCATGACTGCCGATCTGGTGATCCGGCAGGCCTCCGCGGCTCTCCGTTATTCTATCGGACTACGTTCACTTTGCTGGTGTTTGCCCTGCATCGTCTAGACGGCGGCCGCGGTGACCTGGTCGTCCCCTCCATCTCTACGTCTTTTTCTGGCAAGGTATGGGCGTCGTCGGCTCGCTGCTGGGAACCTCTCGGTTCCACCAGAACCGGACCGGTCGCTAGGGAGACTGGAGTTCAGAGCCGGCTTTATTTTCGGCCGGAAGGGCCAAGCAGGGCCTCCTTTGACAGCGATGGTTTGGAGGAGCGTTGTATCCACCGGCGTTTAACGATGTGTCGCCTCAGCTGATTACTGCAGCAATGGTAGCCCTTTTTATCAAGCTCAGTTCCTTGCAGCTGGGGAGGGAAGCCGACCAGGGTACTGCTTTCTTTCGATGATGAGTTTGCAAGTAGGATCGGTGAAGTTTGGAGCACAATGACTAACGGGTTATGGACTTCCTTCTGCCTTCTCTATTCTCCAGGGAACAACGGAAGCGAGCGGTTCGTGCCATTAATCAGCAGAGCTACTCCATGTTCATTGTATCCACTGTAGCTGGTTAGCCTGCCTGTGCTCCCGATCTAAATCTCAACCGCTATGGGGGAGCCATCCCTTTCGGCTTCTCCACTTTATCTCCAACGTGAGCTTAGTTTTTGATTTGTAAGTGCCACCATATGAAGTCAACATGCTTGCAGTTGCAGGTCATCCAATCTCTTGGAGCTCATAGCGAAAAGAAGCTGGATGGGATGAATCTGGAGCCCTCAGTGTTTGCCGGTGCCTATTTGCAGTGGCGGAGCTTGACCAAGTCCTTTGGGGGGGCCAAATAGAATATATGAACTAGTGAGGGGGCAAACACACAAAATCCTAAGCTCCCTCTCTAAAAAAAACTTATGCCTGCATGTGCCAATTGGCCCCCCCCCCCCCCAGCACAACACACTCAACACACTAAGCTCCGCCACTGCCTATTTGCATTCTCTAATGTATCAGGTTAGTCCAAATTCCCCCAACTAATGTATTGTTGTTTTACCGCCATAATATTCTGCAGATTCTGATAACATTGTGCACATGTCCATAGTTCCATGTTTCAGGTTGCCACATCATATATTTTATCTAGATATGTGTGATGTTACTATCTATATTACTCCCATTGTGAGTAGTCTGAATGCCGTGGCAATGTGCGGGGTATTTTCTAGTTCTCTCTAATGGCCAGCCAAGACATTTATGTGCAGCCAACCATCATTTCTCAGGGTGCTAGGTATGCCTTGGTTTTCCCCTTCTGAGTGGAGTGTTCTAAATTTCGGGCTCTGATGTTGGCTCTATTATTATCCTAACCATTTACTAGAACCATGATCCTGAATTAGGCTGTTTGCAAGCTGTCAAGGAGAAATTTTAGATACAAACATGAGAACAATTTCTCTGTTGCCTATATGGCCAGCATAGAGTTTTTCTGTTTGCCAAGCTAATTGAGCCCTTTTTAATGATGGGTAATACAGATAGTCTGCTGGAGTTTGCATTTGTTATTTTAGACTATTATGGAAGTTTAATATTTGAAGCCATTTGCCTGAAGAAGATTATGATTTGTGCACATTTAGAAAACCACATAGTCCTGCACAACCCTTATCTTCTCCTTATCAAATCACTATCAAATTAAGTACCACACTTGATTAATATTCTGGGTTAGTCAAATCTCTTTGCACGTCTTCGATTTATTTTTAGAAATGAAAGTATCATTGGAGTTTGGGAGCCAAAAAACTGCTCTCGAGGATGTCCCACTGTCTTTCATTGCTTTTCAGGTGTTATTGCGATTGTTAGATCGAAGTCAAATCATCAGGTTGACTATGAAATGGCACTTGAGTACGCCATGGAGAGCAGTGTAAGTGCAGAGCCTCGACAAGTACTCTAGCTAAGCTCGCTTGAAGGATCCTACAAGTTCCTCGGCTTCCAAAGCCCCACTTTCACATGCAGGTTCATACCATGATAGGCAAAATATATACGCCATTGTGCACGGGTACTCTAGCTAATTTACCCATTTTAGTTGAGATGATTTCTTCTAGCTTTCAGTATGTAGAGAGCATGGGTATTACAATTACAGTTGTTAGGTAATGTGTATTAATTCAGTATATTTCTGTGCTCCATTTTTGGAGGAGCAAAGCATATAAAAAATTGATGTTATTGATACCTGCTGTGAATATTTGAGGAAAGTGTTCTATCGACATCCTTGGACTGAGCATTATATACGTTGTTGTTTTCTACATGCAGAAATTTAATCACAATTAGTTTGCTCTTCATTAGATGAAAACCATGATATCTAAATGGATGTAATAAGCAAGGATCCAAGACAAGTTCTGGCTGCCAAGAAAGCCAATCAGTAGAGCGTTTGCAATTTTCATTCTTTTGTCTAATTTTGGTGCCCTTTGCGCAGGTATGGGAATTCTGTCAGCAGAGTTGAAATTGAAGTCTCACCATGCAGCTTAAAAATCTGAATTCAAGCGCCCAAACGCTTCTCCCAGCCACAACATCCTGGGTGCGCAGGATCGACCGTGTGAAATAACGCCCCAATCTTAGTTGTTACCACAGAAGACAATGGGAATGTCACACACCCTCCAAAGTGTTAATATCTAAACACCAGAGCTCCCAGCCATTTTCACCCCAGGTAAGAGCATTTTGTAAGTTAGCCTTCAAACGGCATTAGACATAATAATTTCATACTGACCATTAAGATTGAACAATCAATCAAACTGGAGCAAATTTGCATCCACGCATAGTTGCAAAAAAACAGATACAGAATCTAACCATTTTGCAGAAACAGAAGGCATCAATGCTAGGAACGCCAAATATTGATTTAGCCAAGTAAAACTACTGCATAATTTGGGAGAATAGTTGCAGTTCGGTTCATTGCACTTCAACAGTCAACGAAGCAAATCACAACAAATAGGTCTGGTCCAACATGAAAAAGAAATAGGCCAGATTATCTAGTAACATCAGCACCAAAATAGTAGGACTGACTGGCCATTTGTTCACTAGCAGCAAGCTCTCTCCTCATCAACGTAGGTCCTTCTTTCCCTCGATCAGGGCTTCCTTTCCTTCGATCACAGGTGCAAGTGGAACTGGCCTCCAGAACACAACTGCTATCATCAGTACAGCAACAAGAGGCCACAAGATGAATGCTGCGATCTTGTAGAGTGAGCACCCATTTAAAATTGTCGCCGTCTCAAGGACGGCACAGCCATAATCACCCATGGTCCGCTCACCATGTGATGAACCCATGATCTGGTCATCATGTGATGAACCCCCACACGGAGTGTCCAAACTATTATCCAGCAGTGGACTAGCTCCACAATTAGCAATAAATTTCACCATGTTCGTCTTGTTTAAGAGCGGCGATAGTCTAAATGCTAGCTCCTGCTTCACCAAGCAGTAACAAGCAGGCCGAGCGACAGTGCCGACGGCAACAATACAACACTTCTCTGTAGGGCGTGAGGAATCCTGGCAATTGGTCACGATGTCGTCTATGAGTTCCTTCGGATAGCACCCTGACAATAAAAAAAAATTGCACCAAAGGTGAGATATGAGGTGGAAAGCACCCAGGTGAACATGGTATTTCCGATTGTGCTAATGACTTCAATTGCTATTTACTGATATTTTTCTAGTGCACCTTCAAGACGACAATTTTAACCAACACAACTAAACATATCTTGCAAAGATTGGATGCCTCGGTTTACTGCTACTTTAATAGAATTACCTCTTTGAGTATATGCTTCCAAATAAGGCGTGTTGTGTCACAACTGTGCACAAAGATGGAGTTGGTATTGATAAAATGCTAACTATCAAACATGTGATGGCCGGTTTCATGTAGTCCCCCGTTTCATTTTACTCCCCGTATTAGGTTTGTTTTAAGCCAAACCTTTTGAATTCTGACCAACTTTATAGAAAAAAGTACCAGCATTCACGATACCATATAAATATCATTAGACCCATCATGGAAACTATTGTTCTCGGGCGTGAGATCAAGAACGTACGGTGACAGATCATAGGTGGGATTGCTTCCAGATGTTGCTGATCTCACGCCCCAAACAATAGTTTTCAGATTTTTACCGAATGTCCATTTCCACTGGATACGTCGCCTTCTAGAGCACACACACTTGTCGCTGCCGTTCGATCCGTCCGCGAGGCGCCCTGGCGCGCGCGGTCCGGGCTGTCTGTTTTTTCGCCCCGCGCGCCCAGATGTGGCCCAGGTGTCACCTCGTCGGGTCATCAAGGCCGACGGCTGTTGGGTTCGATGAGTGGTTCCCGGGTCCAACCACTTCCTCTCCCTCTTTCGTCTCTCTCCCACTACATTTTGAAACCGCTCTCCCCAATTTCTCCCTCTTCCGCCCCTCCGATTCTGCTATCTTCAATCCAATCAAGCGAGGTGGACGGGGTGTTCAGCGATTCCGCGGCCGATTTTGCGCCGTAGGTGGAGCTATTCAGCCTGTGCGGTGACAGGAGGGGGATAGGGCGAGCAGGGGTGTGCAACCACCTCTAGGGCGGGCGGCGTTTTCCGGAAGAGGAGAAGCGGAGAAGGGAAGGATAGCCAGGGACGTCTGCCGCGAGGAGTAGTAGGTCACGGCGGAAGGGAATCAATAGCGGAGGCGCGAGGAGGAACGTCCGCCGCGGACTGATATGTCTCCAACGTATCTATAATTTATGAAGTATTCATGTTATTATATTATCATTCTTGGATGTTTTACAATCATTTTATAGCAACTTTATATCTTTTTTGGGACTAACCTATTGACCCAGTGCCCAGTGCCAGCTGCTGTTTTTTGCTTGTTTTTTACATCGCAGAAAATCAATATCAAACGGAGTCCAAACACCGTGAAACTTTTTGGAGAATTTTTATGGACCAGAGCACCCAAGATGGGCCAGAGCAGCACCTGGGGGTGCCCTGAGGGGGGCACAATCCACCAGGGCGCCTGGGGGCCCAGGCGCGCCCAGGTGGGTTGTGCTCACCTCGGTGGCCTCCCGCACCCCCTCTTTACCCTATAAATTCACAAATATTCCAAAAACCCTCGGGGTTAACCTAGATCAGAAGTTCCACTGCCGTAATGCTCTGTAGCCACCGAAAACCAATCTAGACCCTTTCCGGCACCCTATCGGAGGGGGGAATCATCACCGGTGGCCATCTTCATCATCCCGGCGGCCACCACGATGAGGAGGGAGTAGTCCACCCTCGGGGTTGAGGGTTTGTAGCAGTAGCTATGTGTTTAATCTCTCTCTCTCGCGCGTTCTTGAGATGTCATGATCTTGATGTATCATGGGCTTTGTTAATATAGTCGGATCATATGGTGTTTTCCCCTCTCTATCTTGTTCTGATGAATTGAGTTTTCCCCTTTGAGATTTCATTGTTATCGGATTGAATACTTTTATGAATTAGAGAACACTTGATATATGTCTTGCAATTGAATACTCGTGGTGACAATGGGGTATCGTATTGATTCACTTGATATATGTTTTGGCACTCAACTCGCGGATTCCCAAGGTGACATTGGGGTAATCTATGCATAGGGGTCGATGCACGTTCTTATCTTTGTTTCTCCGGTAGAAATCTTGGGGCACTCTTTGAAGTTCTTTGTGTTGGATTGAGTATTATGAATATGAATCTGCTTTGGTGTCGGGGATACACCATGCGGTATGACCCGGCCGGACTTGGCGTTTCATTGGTAACCCGCCGGAGGATTGGTGACTCACGAGTCTGGCGGCTCACTGGTCTGATGACTCACGAGCCTGGTGACACATTAATGGTTCCGACGGCGGGTCAGATAGAAGACTAGGCCCAAGGCCCAGAAGGCCGGCTTATGTTATGATGGGCCGGTTTAAGAGGAAAGCATAAGGAATATCCCCTTACAAAGGAAGCAAGACTAGGACTCCACTTGTAATAGAGTAATCCTAATCCTACTAGGACTAGTCATGTTGTTGGAAATATGCCCTAGAGGCAATAATAAAATGGTTATTATTATATTTCTTTGTTCATGATAATTATCTATTGTTCATCCTACAATTGTATTGACCGGAAACCGTAATACATGTGTGAATACATAGACCACACCATGTCCCTAGTGAGCCTCTAGTTGACTAGCTCTTTGATCAATGGATGGTCATGGTTTCTTGACCATGGGCATTGGATGTCATTGATAACGGGATCACATCATTAGGAGAATGATGTGATTGACAAGACCCAACCCTAAGCATATCACAAGATCGTGTAGTTCGTTTGCTAAAGCTTTTCTAATGTCAAGTATCATTTCCTTAGACCATGAGATTGTGTAACTCCCGGATACCGTAGGAATGCTTTGGGTGTACCAAATGTCACAACATAACTGGGTACACTACAGGCATCTCCGAAAGTGTCTGTTGGGTTGGCACGAATCGAGACTGGGATTTGTCACTCCGTATGACGGAGAGGTATCTCTAGGCCCACTCGGCAATGCATCATCATAATGAGCTCAATGTGACTAAGTAGTTAGTCACAGGATCATGCATTACGGAACGAGTAAAGTGACTTGGCGGTAACGAGATTGAACGAGGTATTGGGATACCGACGATCGAATCTCGGGCAAGTAACGTACCGATTGACAAAGGGAATTTTATACGGGATTGCTTGAATCCCCGACATCGTGGTTCATCCGATGAGATCATCGTGGAACATGTGGGAGCCAACATGGGTATCCAGATCCCGCTGTTGGTTATTGGCCGGAGAGCTGTCTCGGTCATGTCTACGTGATTCCTGAACTCGTAGGGTCTACACACTTAAGGTTCGGTGACGCTAGAGTTGTTATGGGAATTAGTATGGAGTTGCCGAATGTTGTTCGGAGTCCCGGATGAGATCCCGGACGTCACGAGGAGTTCCAGAATGGTCTGGAGGTAAAGATTTATATATATGGGAAGTCCAGTTTCAGTCACCGGAAAAGTTCGGCGGTATATCGGTATTGTACCGGGACCACCGAAAGGGTCCACCTGCCCCGAGGGGCCCATGGGCTGAATACGGAGCGGAACCAACCCCTAAGTGGGCTGGGCGCCACCCTCCTAGGGCCCACGTGCCTAGGGTTTGGGGGGGGACCCTAAAGGGGGCGCCCCCCTTGGCTTGGGGGGCAAGCCTCCCCCCTCTTGGCCGCCCCCTCTAGATCCATCTGGAGGGGGCCGCCCCCTCTCCCTTGCCCCTATAAATAGAGGGGAGGTGGGAGGGCTGCCGCACCCCTTCCCCTGGCGCAGTCCTCTCCCTCCCCAACACCTCCTCCTCCATAGTAGTTCTTGGCGAAGCCCTGCCGGAGAACTGCAAGCTCCTCCACCACGCCGTCGTGCTGCCGGAGCTCTCCCTCAACTTCTCTCCCCTTGCTGGATCAAGAAGGAGGAGACGTCCCCGGGTTGTACGTGTGTTGAACGCGGAGGCGCCGTCCGTTTGGCGTTAGATCGGATCTTTCGCGATTTGAATCGCCGCGAGTACGACTCCCTCATCCGCGTTCTAGTGACGCTTCCGCTTAGCGATCTTCAAAGGTATGAAGATGCTCATCCTCTCCCTCTCTTGTTGCTAGAATCTCCATAGATTGATCTTGGTGATGCGTAGAAAATTTTGAATTTCTGCTACGTTCACCAAAAGTGGCATCATGAGCTAGGTCTATTGCGTAGATTCTATGCACGAGTAGAACACAAGTAGTTGTGGGTGTTGGTTTGTTCAATTTGCTTACCGTTACTAGTCCTATCTTGTTTTGGCGATATTGTGGGATGAAGCGGCCCGGACCGACAATACACGTACGCTTACGTGAGACAGGTTCCACCGACTGACATGCACTTGTTGCATAAAGGTGGCTAGCGGGTGCTAGTCTCTCCCACTTTAGTCGGATCAGATTCGATGTAAGGGTCCTTATGAAGGGTAAATAGCAATTGGCATATAACCGTTGTGGCTTTTGCATAGGTAAGAAACGTTCTTGCTAGAAACCCATAACAGCCACGTAAAACATGCAACAACAATTAGAGAATATCTAACTTGTTTTTGCAGGGTATGCTATGTGATGTGATATGGCCAAAAGAATGTGATGAATGATATGTGATGTATGAGATTGATCATGTTCTTGTAATAGGAATTACGACTTGCATGTCAATGAGTATGACAACCGGCAGGAGCCATAGGAGTTGTCTTAATTTATTGTATGACATGCGTGTCATTGAAAACGCCATGGAATTACTTTACTTTATTGCTAACCGTTAGCCATAGTAGTAGAAGTAATGATTGGCAAGACAACTTCATGAAGACACGATGATGGAGATCATGGTGTCGTGCCGGTGACGAAGGTGATCATGCCACGCCTCGAAGATGATGATCAAAGGCGCAAAATGATATTGGCCATATCATGTCACTTTACGATTTGCATGTGATGTTTGTCATGTTTACATCTTATTTGCTTAGAACAATGGTAGCATAAATAAGATGATCCCTCATAAAATTTCAAGAAAGTGTCCCCTCTAACTGTGCACCGTTGCAAAAGTTCGTTGTTTCGAAGTACCACGTGATGATCGGGTGTGATAGATTCTAACGTTCGCATACAACGGGTGTAAGCCAGATTTACACATGCAAAACACTTAGGTTGACTTGACGAGCCTAGCATGTACAGACATGGCCTCAGAACACAAGAGACCGAAAGGTCGAACATGAGTCGTATAGTAGATACGATCAACATGAAGATGTTCACCGATGATGACTAGTCTGTCTCACGTGATGATCGGACACGGCCTAGTTGACTCGGATCATGTATCACTTAGATGACTAGAGGGATGTCAATCTAAGTGGGAGTTCATTAAATAATTTGATTAGATGAACTTAATTATCATGAAGTTAGTCTAAAATCTTTGCAATATGTCTTGTAGATCAAATGGCCCACGCTAATGTTGCCCTCAACTTCAACGCGTTCCTAGAGAAAACCAAGCTGAAAGACAATGGTAGCAACTATACGGACTGGGTCCGGAACTTGAGGATCATCCTCATAGCTGCCAAGAAAGCATATGTCCTAGAAGCACCGCTAGGTGAAGCACCCATTTTCCCAGCAACTCAAGACGTTATGAATGCCTGGCAGTTGCGTAGTGATGATTACTTCCTGGTTCAGTGCGGCATGCTTTACAGCTTAGAACCGGGGCTCCAAAAGTGTTTTGAGCAACACAGAGCATATGAGATGTTCCAAGAGCTGAAAATGGTTTTCCAAGCTCATGCCCGGGTCGAGAGATATGAAGTCTCCAACAAGTTCTGCAATTGTAAGATGGAGGAAAACAGTTCTGTCAGTGAGCATATACTCACCATGTCCGGGTTAGACAACCGTTTGTCTCAGTTGGGAGTTAATCTCCCAGATGACTCGGTCATTGACAGGATCCTCCAGTCGCTCCCACCTAGCTACAAGAGCTTTGTGATGAACTACAATATGCAGGAGATGGAGAAGTCCATTCCTGAGTTATATTCAATGCTGAAATCAGTGGAGGTGGAAATCAAAAAGGAACATCAAGTGTTGATGGTGAATAAGACCACTAGTTTCAAGAAAGGCAAGGGTAAAAAGAACTTCAAGAAGGACGGCAAGGGAGTTGCCGCGCCCGGTAAATCAGTTGCCAGGAAGAAGCCAAACAATGGACCCAAGCCCGAGACTCAGTGCTTTTATTGCAAGGGAAATGGTCACTGGAAGCGGAACTGCCCCAAGTACTTAGCGGACAAGAAGGCCGGCAACACCAAAGGTATATGTGATATACATGTTATTGATGTGTACCTTACCAGTACTCGTAGTAGCTCCTGGTATTTGATACCCGTGCGGTTGCTCATATTTGTAACTCAAAACAGGAGTTGCGGAATAAGCGGAGACTGGCGAAGGACGAGGTGACGATGCGTGTCGGGAATGGTTCCAAGGTCGATGTAATTGTCGTCGACACACTACCTCTACATTTACCTACGGGATTAGTTTTAAACCTCAATAATTGTTATTTAGTGCCAGCTTTGAGCATGAACATTGTATCTGGACCTCGTTTAATGCGAGAGGGCTACTCATTTAAATCCGAGAATAATGGTTGTTCCATTTATATGAGAGATATGTTTTATGGTCATGCCCCGCTGGTCAATGGTTTATTCTTATTGAATCTCAAACGTGATGTTACACATATTCATAGTGTGAATACCAAAAGCTGTAAGGTTAATAATGATAGTCCCACATACTTGTGGCACTGCCGCCTTGGTCATATTGGTGTCAAACGCATGAAGAAACTCCATGCAGATGGACTTTTGGAGTCTCTTGATTATGAATCATTTGACACATGTGAACCATGCCTCACGGGCAAGATGACCAAGACTCTGTTCTCCGGAACAATGGAGCGAGCAACCAACTTGTTGGAAATCATACATACTGATGTGTGCGGTCCAATGAGCGTTGAGGCTCGCGGTGGCTATCGTTATGTTCTCACCCTCACTGATGACTTAACTAGATATGGGTATGTCGATCCTAAGAATGCTAACAAGGTATCAAAGCTCCAGCGCTCCATCTATGGGCTGGTGCAAGCATCTCGGAGTTGGAACATTCGCTTTGATGAAATGATCAAAGCGTTTGGGTTTATGCAGACTTATGGAGAAGCCCGCGTTTACAAGAAGTGAGTGGGAGCTCTGTAGCATTTCTCATATTATATGTGGATGACATACTATTGATGGGAAATGATATAGAACTTTTGGGAAGCATAAAGGCCTACTTGAATAAGTGTTTTTCAATGAAGGACCTTGGAGAAGCTGCTTACATATTAGGCATCAAGATCTATAGAGATAGATCGAGACGCCTCATAGGTCTTTCACAAAGAACATACCTTGATATGATATTGAAGAGGTTCAATATGGATCAGTCCATGAAGGGGTTCTTGCCTGTATTACAAGGTGTGAAATTGAGAACAGCTCAAAGCCCGACCTCGGCAGAAGATAGAGAAAAGATGAGTGTCATCCCCTATGCCTCAGCTATAGGGTCTATTACGTATGCCATGCTGTGTACCAGACCTGATGTGAACCTTGCCGTAAGTTTGGTAGGGAGGTACCAAAGTAATCCCGGCATGGAACACTGGACATCGGTCAAGAATATCCTGAAGTACCTGAAAAGGACTAAGGATATGTTTCTCGTTTATGGAGGTGACGAAGATCTCGTCGTAAAGGGTTACGTCGATGCTAGCTTCGACACATATCTGGATGACTCCAAGTCACAAAACGGATACGTGTATATTTTGAATGGTTGGGCAGTAAGCTGGTGCAGTTGCAAGCAAAGCGTCGTGGTGGGATCTACATGTGAAGCGGAGTGCATGGCAGCCTCGGAGGCAGCACATGAAGTGATATGGATGAAGGAGTTCATTACCGACCTAGGAGTTATTCCCAATGCGTCGGGCCCGATGACTCTCTTCTGTGACAACACTGGAGCTATTGCCCTTGCCAAGGAGCCCAGGTTTCACAAGAAGACCAGGCATATCAAGCGTCGCTTGAACTCCATTCGTGAAAATGTTTAAGATGGAGACATAGATATTTGTAAAGTGCATATGGATCTGAATGTCGCAGATCCGTTGACTAAACCTCTTCCACGAGCAAAATATGATCAACACCAGAACTCTATGGGTGTTCGATTCATCACAATGTAACTAGATTATTGACTCTAGTGCAAGTGGGAGACTGTTGGAAATATGCCCTAGATGCAATAATAAAATGGTTATTATTATATTTCATTGTTCATGATAATTGTCTATTGTTCATGCTATAATTGTATTGATTGGAAACCATAATACATGTGTGAATACATAGACCACAACATGTCCCTAGTGAGCCTCTAGTTGGCTAGCTCGTTGATCAATAGATGGTCATGGTTTCCTGACCATGGGCATTGGATGCATTGATAACGGGATCACATCATTAGGAGAATGATGTGATGGACAAGACCCAATCCTAAGTGTAGCACAAGATCGTGTAGTTCATTTTCTAAAGCTTTTCTAATTTCAAGTATCATTTCCTTAGACCATGAGATTGTGTAACTCCCGGATACCGTAGGAATGCTTTGGGTGTACCAAACGTCACAACGTAACTGGGTGGCTATAAAGGTACACTACAGGCATCTCCGGAAGTGTCTGTTGGGTTGGCATGAATCGAGACTGGGATTTGTCACTCCGTATGACGGAGAGGTGCTACGTCTTGAGCTTGCGTTGGTTTTCCTTGAAGAGGAAAGGGTGATGCAGCAAAGTAGCGTAAGCATTTCCCTTAGTTTTTTGAGAACCAAGGTATCAATCTAGTAGGAGGCTCCTCAAAAGTCCCACGCACCTACACAAACAAACACAGAACTCGCAACCAACGCAATAAAGGGGTTGTCAATCCCTTCACGACCACTTGAGAAAGTGAGATGTGATAGAGATAGTATGATAAGATAAATATATTTTTGGTATTTTATAATATAGATGCAAATAAAAGTAGATTGAAAGCTTATATGATAAAATATAGACCCGGGGGCCATAGGTTTCACTAGTGGCTTCTCTCAAGATAGCATAAGTATTACGGTGGGTGAACAAATTACTGTCAAGCAATTGATAGAAAAGCGAATAATTATGAGATTATCTAGGCATGATCATGTATATAGGCATCACGTCCGCTTCAAGTAGACCGACTCCTGCCTGCATCTACTACTATTACTCCACACATCGACCGCTATCCAGCATGCATCTAGAGTGTTAAGTTCATAAGAACAGAGTAACGCATTAAGAAAGATGACATGATGTAGAGGGATAAACTCAAGCAATATGATATAAACCCCATCTTTTTATCCTCGATGGCAACAATACAATACGTGCCTTGCAACCCTTTCTGTCACTGGGTAAGGACACCGCAAGATTGAACCCAAAGCTAAGCACTTCTCCCATGGCAAGAAAGATCAATCTAGTAGGCCAAACCAACACTAGTAGAAAAAGGGCCTATTGTCCCGGTTGGTGAGGGCCTTTAGTCCCGGTTCATGAACCGGGACTAATGGGTTGGTACTAATGCCCT
Organism: Triticum urartu; assembly: GCF_003073215.2. Classification (NCBI taxonomy): domain Eukaryota; kingdom Viridiplantae; phylum Streptophyta; class Magnoliopsida; order Poales; family Poaceae; genus Triticum; species Triticum urartu. The sequence goes on along the minus strand of NC_053022.1, from coordinate 568,013,928 downwards.
GGCCCTTTAGTCCCGGTTCAATCCAGAACCAGGACAGATGGGCCTCCACGTGGCCTGTGCGCTGAGCCCAGGCAGGAGGGCCTTTGGTCCCGGTTGGTGGCACCAACCGGGACCAATAGGCATCCACGCGTCAGCATTTCTGTGGCTGGGTTTTTTTTTGAAAGGGGGGGGGGGTTGCGGGTTTTGGGGGGTTAATTTAGGTGTTTCATATATTGTGTTAGCTAGCTAATTAATAGAGAGAAGTGTCCTCTCTTTTGTCCGTGCTTGGTCGACGCTACGTACTATACATACGTATAGAGAGGACTAGCTAGACACGCTAGCTAGCTAGTAAGCAAACGAAGGAAACAGAAGATTGTCATGAACATATATGCATACAGAGAGAAGTGATATCGACCACCTCTCCTTCTCCGAGAGATTGGTCGAACAACAAGTTCTCGTATATCTATCCGACACTACCGGCTACATATATACAATAATTATCTTTTACAAATATGATCTCCTAACATACGGACGCGTGGTCCACATAGTATTCTCCGTCTTCAGCGATCACGTGGTCAAGAAAGAATGCCGCCAATTCCTCTTGAATTGCTCGCATGCGATCTTGTGCTAGGAGTTCATCCCGCATCCAAAACATCTAATTTTAAGAAGGGGGTCAATACATATATATATATATGAATGAAACTCAACACAAGTGATGGTAATAAAATAAAATTGTGAATATTTTTATTTACGCACTTCATATTGTTTGTCAGAGTAGCCCCGCTCACAGGTCGTGTGGCGGATGGACTCGCAAATGTAGTATCCACAGAAATCATTCCCTTATTCCTGCCACAACCACTTTACAAGAAATAGAGGTCAATCAAACTGATAATTAGCAAGCATGCTAAATGGTATTGATGAAACTAGCGCTTGAATCACTAGGAGATGTGTGGAATATGCTACTATAGTACTTACTTTCGGGTGTCTAAATTGCAGCTTCTTCGGCAGTCCCGGAGCTTTTTTGGTGAATTTTCTTCAAACCTTGCCATACAAAGAAAACAATTACTTGATATCAGAAATGAACAAAGTTGCTGATATGGTGGATAATGATCGATTTAACTTCCTTCTCGAGGATTTCAGTCATGTCCGCATACTCCTGGGGATCTTTTCATCTCGAGTCTAAGACGGTTACTAGTCCCTTCTCAAGCTTAATCTCTAGGAGAATATAGTGGAAACTGCGCACGCATGCATAACTCATCAATTACATTACTATAACCTGGACTAATATATAAGGGAAACCGAATATGCACAAGCTAGACAGTAACACTCACTTGATGTTGTAAGGAAAGAGTATTATATCTTTGTTTTCATTTATTACCAACGATCGTAGCAAGTTGGCCTCGGTATCTTCGGCATGAAATTTAACCTCAGTTTCATCTATGAGATATGTGTTAATGAAGCCAATATCACCCACTTGTTTTTTCTTCAATTCGGCGATCTTCAATCTGCATAATATAGTGAGGATAATTATAAATACATGCAATGAAAGAGCTGAGTTATATAGAGAGACTTAATGACAGAAGTAGTACTACTTACAGACAGCAGCAGGTGACCGTTGCTTTATCGAGGGCCAATTGATTGAAAAACTGATAGAACTCCTCAAATGGAATAGGCAACAGTTCAATTCCAACGAGGTCATGCTCCTTTTGAACTCTCACATACAAAGTACTCCTCCCCTCAAACACTCTGCAGGTTTTCATGTACCAATCATGCAATCTTCGCATCATCGTTGATAGAGATCTTTCATCTTTGACGAGAGGCTTCCCGTACTCGTATCTTTGTATCTGCACCTCCAAGAAATCATAATGCACATCGTCGGGCAGGTAATCTTCAGGATTGCCATAACCGGGCACCATCCTCGGATCGACGATGTCGCTAGTAGGCACCTTGAGCGGGGGCACGATTGCTTCGCTTGTTCGCTGAGCTGGGCAATTTTTTTTCCAGCTCGTCGTTCTTTCATCCTTTGATCACTTTTAGTACTTCCCGACCTCTCCGCTTCGGCAAATGCCTTTCCAATAATGTGCTCATAGTTGCCTTTCGGCGGAGACTTGGGTGGTTTTGTCAGGGCAGCCAGAGTGCGCTTCACTTTCACCGGATCTACCATCTCCTCCGGAGGTGGATGTCTCTTTGCTTTCAACCCTTCAAACCAGTCCTTCACTTCGGTCCGCGCGATCTTCGCGTTTTCCTCCTCGGTCCTCTCGTACGGTAACTTCTCTGGAGTCTTCAGAGAAGGACCGAATCTGTATGTCCTCCCTCCTTTGGCTGTACTGCTAGACGCCGGCAGAGCAGACGGAGCGGATTTCTTCTTTCCTTGCTTACGAGGCGGAGGAGAAGGACTACGACGCGCTGGAGCAGCCGGAGCGGCGGCGGGTCTCTTCCGTCCTTGCTGACGAGGCGGAGAAGGAGGAGGCTGGCTGCTCGGGCGCGCCGGCGCAGGCGGAGAAGGAGGCGGAGTGCCGCCACGTGCCGGAGAAGGAGTTGGCCGAGTGCCCTGATCATCACTCGCCGGAGGAGGAGGCGGTGGAGGAGGCGGAGTGCCCTGACTCGCCGGAGGAGGAGGAGGCGGTGGAGGAGGCAGAGTGCCCTGACTCACCGGAGGAGGAGGAGGAGGCGGAGGCGTCCAGTTCGGGAGGTTGATGAGATCCTTCCGCCATAGGCATGGAGTCTTCAGAGCAGAACCCAGCCGAGTCTCCCCTTCACCGGTAGGGTGGTCAAGCCGGAGGTCCTCAAATCCCTCCGTTATTTCATCCACCATCACCCTAGCATATCCTTCTAGAATCGGCCGGCAGTGAAAAGTTGCGTCGAGTTTAGTAGGATAAACAGAGCCAACAACTGCCTTGACCATCAAATTGCTCCATTCCGCCATAAGGTGGCAATTTTGAGCCTCCGTGATAGAATCCACGGGATAGCCGGCAGGAGCCGTCAAGGCATGCTCCGGCTGAAGCAGCTCGGTGGAAGCCACGCTGCTTCTCCGCTGAGATGGCGGGGTAGCTTCGGGGGAAGCTTCGGTAGGTCATTTGCTGTGATTTGCTTCTCGTTCCTCTATCGCTTGTACCCTTGCATGCAGCGCCTGCAGTTCGGTCTGCTGCACTTTTTTCTTCCTCTCTTGGCATTTGTAACCGCCTGCGTCCGGAAAACCAGCCTTTCTCTCTGTCTGGAAAGAACGTCCCTTGCTGTGCTGCTTCGATATATTGCTGAAGCCTCTTGATTGGTATGTCCATTTGATCGTCCGTCCAAATGCACTTCCCTGATACAGGGTCCAAGGTTCCGCCAGCCCCGAAGAACCAAGTCCGGCAACGGTCTGGCCAGTTCATTGTCTCTGGTTCGATCCCTTTATCAATCAGATCACTCTCAGCCTTGGCCCACTTAGGCCGGGCTATGAGGTAGCCACCTGACCCCATGCGTTGGTGAAGCTTCTTCTTTGCATCATTTTGCTTGTTTGTCGCCGACATCTTTTTACTCTTTTCCGATGTCTTGTGGGCCACAAATGCGGGCCAGTCATCTCTGATCGTTTCATATTTGCCCTTAAATTCTGGGGTCTCTTTTTTATCGACAAACCTATTCAGGTCTTTCTTCCAATTCCTGAATAGGTCTGCCATCTTCTTAAGAGAAAAAGACTTGATTAATGGCTCTATAACTGGCTTCTCCGGATCATTCTCTGGCGGTAGGGTGAAATTTGACTTCAGCTCAGTCCAAATATCATTTTTCTGTAGATCATTGACATAAGACACCTCAGGGTCTTCGTTCTTAGGCTTATACCATTGCTAGATGCTGATCGGGATCTTGTCCCTAACCAAAACCCCGCATTGAGCAACAAATGCCTTCTTTGTCCGGATGGGTTCAATCGGTTGGCCATCGCGCGCGATTGCTATGATCTCAAACCTTTCATCCGAGCTCAACTCTTTCTTCGGGCCTTGTCTCTTTACCGAAGTTGTACTCGATCTGGAGGGCTAGAAAAAAGAAACAAAGACGAGAGTTAATTAATATGTGTACATACCAAAACAATGAATGCATCAATTAGCTAGTCAGCACATGCTTAACTAATATATATACCTGGCCGGACTCGGTTTGGTGATCACCGGAGCCGTCCTCATGGTCTACTTCTTCACCCTCTCCTTCTTGCACCGGCATTGGGTCATCGGAGCCATCATAATCATAGCCAGCTGCTTCTTCACCCTCTCCTTCCAGACCATCGGTGTCGTTGAGAAACATCATCGAGCAGACGGCATCACTTCCTTCTGCGATTATGTCCCTCAACAACGCTTCTTGTGCTTCGTCTTGGGGCGGGGTGTCCATAGTTTCTACAAATATTTACAACATGGCAATTATTATTCAAACATGACAGATATGGATATATTAGTGGCAAACGTAGAGCTAGCTAGCTAATCACAATAAGGAATCATATTAATTAGTGGCCTCGACGCTGCTTCTCTAGGGTTTCGGGTGGCGTCGACAACGCTTCAAGGGTTAGGGGTGGCCTCGAGAACGCTTCAAGGAGGGGGTAATATCGACCCCTCCCCACGTGTTGAAGCTATCGGGAGGGGGTATATCGACAACGACGACACTACATCTATGTCCCACAAGTGACATGGGCATCGATGCCCGCGTCACTTGTGGGACGTGGATGTAGTGTCCGACACCGACGGCCACATGTATCTCACACCGACGATACTTGCTATTTAATTAGGGTTTCCTCTACCACTCGGCGACCCTCGACGACCCTCGTTCCCAATAAAAAAAGAGGAAGAAGAAGAAAAAAAAGATGAGAAGAAAGAATAGAGGAGAAGAACTCCTCTATTAACTCCTCTATTCTTTCTTCTCCTCCTTTTTTTCTTCTTCCTCTTCTTTTTATCCTCTTCTTTCTCTCATGTTCGAGGATCGCCGAGGGGTCGGGAGGTTGCCTAGTGTCAAAGGATTCAACAAAACCATGTCTTCATCATTAGGCGAAAGTAACAGGTGCATGATGGTACGAAGCTCTCCAAAATTATTTTGGAACGGAGTCCCAGATAGGATAATTCGCTTTTTGGTACAAAGTTCAGCAAGAACCTTCCAAATATCGTTATTTGGATGTCCTTTGCTGAAATTCGTACAAAAAGGCAAATTATCCTATCCGGGACTCCATTCCAGAATAACTTTGGAGGACTTCGTACCATCATGCCCTGGTTACTTCCGGCTAATGATGAAGCCATGGATTTCTTCAATACTTTGACACTAGGAAACCTCTCTCGACCCCTCGGCGATCCTCGACCCCTCAAACCCTCGAAGACCCTAGAACCCTCGACCCCTAGGCGACCCTGGAACCCTCGACCCTCGATCCCTCGACCCTATAGAACCCTCGAACCCTCGACCCTCTACCCTAGTTCCCGACCCTCGACCCCTTGGCGATCCTCGACACCCTCATTCCCGATAAAAATTAAGAAGAAGAAGAAGAAGAAAAAAGAGGAGAAGAAGAAAGGAATAGCTAGAGGAGAAGATCGAAGAAAAAAAAGAAGAAAAAAAAGAGGAGAAGAAGAAAGGAATAGTGGAGAAGAAGAGAAAATAGAATATTCTATTTTCTATTCTTCTCCACTATTCCTTTCTTCTTCTCCTCTTCTTTTTCTTCTTTTTTCTTCTTATTTATTTCTCCTTTTCTTCCTCTCCTCTTGTTCTTTCTTTCCTCTTCTTATTTTCTTCTTTCCTATCCTTCTTTTCCTTCCTTTCTTAATATCACTTAGCAAATTTTGCAATGATAGGGAGGGGGTGCTCCCGTGCTCTAAAATCCGTCTATGCATGATAGAAAATTCTGAAAAAATACATCTATGATCCCTCAACGTCCCCGCCTCTCTCATGAACAAAAAAATATGTGAACTAAAAAAACATCATGTTCTATGAACAAAAAAACATTATATTTCATCCACATTCGTGCATACATCATATATGTGATCATCTATGAAAAAATCATCATATTCTATAAAAAAATCATTACATATATATAAAAAACAAGCATATATATATAAACAAGCATATATATATATAAAACAAGAATATATATGAAAAAAATGCAAAGGGAGGGCGCCGGCGGCCGGACCAAGCTGAGGAGAGGACCGCGGGGTCGGCGGCGAGGATGGCGTCGGGGCAGAGGCTCGGGCGACGGCGGGCAAGGGCGGCGCGCGTCGGGGCAGGGGCGCGGGCGACGGCGACGGGGGTGGGCCGGGGCGGCGATGGCGCGGGGCAGGGGCGGCGCGCGGCGACGGCGTTGGGCGAGGGCGGCGACGGACGACGACCGGCGAGGGCGCGGGCGACGGTGACGGCGGGGGCGGCGGGCGGCGAGGGCGCGGGTGACGGTGACGGCGGGGGCGACGGCGACGACAGGCGCGGGCGACGGTGACGGCGGGGACGGCGGGCGGCGTCGGGGCAGCCTGGCGGCGTCGATGTGCTCGGCGTCGTCGGGGGCAACTGCGAGGGAAATGTGAAAATTTCCTAAGTCTTGGCTTATATAGCAAGAGCATTGGTCCCGGTTCGTGGCACAAACTGGGACTAATGCCCCCTTTAGTCCCGGTTCGTGCCACCAACCGGGACCAAAGGCCTCTTTTCAGCAGCCCAAAGGGCGGGAAGCGGCGACCTTTGGTCCCGGTTGGTGGCACCAACCGGGACTAAAGAGGGGCATTGGTCCCGGTTGGTTGCCACCAACTGGGACTAAAGAGGGGCATTGGTCCTGGTTGGTGCCACGAACCGGGACCAATGCCCCCTTTAGTCCCGGTTGGTGCCACCAACTAGGACCAAAGGCCTTGTGCTGCCCCGCGCCCAAATGTTTAGTCCCACCTCGCTGGTTGAGAGGGAGCCGCACCTGTTTATAAGGTGCGGTGCGCCTTCCCTCTCGAGCTCCTCTCTAAAGCATGCTTTCGGGCCTAACCGTGCAAAACGTGCCTGTGGGCCTACTGGGCCTCCCGCGGGCCTGAATCCTTGCCCATGGTAGGGTTTCTAGTCGTATTCAGGTTGTGGGTGCCCAGTAGGTGGCACTTTTTTTGTTTTTTTGTTTTCTTTGTTGCTTTATTTAGTTTATTTTGTTTCTACTTACAACAAAATACTTATTGTTGCTATATTTAATTTTTTTTTCCAGTTTTTTTGTTTTGTTTTCTGCATTATTTATTTTCTTTTGTTTTTTGCTTTATTTTTTAATTCTTTTTGCTTTTAGTTTTAGAAAAATTATAAACTTTCTGTTAGTGCCATTAGTTTTCAAATTTGTAAACACTTTTTTTGTTTTCTTTGTTGCTTTATTTATTTTATTTTGTTTCTACTTACAACAAAATACTTATTGTTGCTATTTTTATTTTTTTTCTAGTTTTTTGTTTTGTTTTCTGCATTATTTATTTTCTTTTTGGTTTTTTGCATTACTTTTTAATTCTTTTTGCTTTTAGGTCAACAAAATTATAAACTTTCTGTTAGTGCCATTAGTTTTAGAAAAATTATAAACTTTCTGTTTGTGCCATTAGTTTTCAAATTTGAATAGTTAAAATTTGAATTCTTTGATATTTGTGTGAATCACAAGTTTGTGATTAACTTTACTAAAAAAATGAACATAGATGCACCTATAGAGAAAATTGAACCTAAATTCATAATCAATTTCTATGAGTTTCAGAGAAATTCACTATGAATTTAGGTCAAATTCCCTGTATAGGGGCATCTATTTTCACTTTGAGAGGAGCTCAACAAGGTAGAGAGGGATGGGCTTATAAACCGGTGTGAGCGCCCTTCGGTTGGCGAGGTGGGACTAAACTCTGAGCGCAACGAGGACCAACCCTTTAGTCCCGATTTGTGGCACAAACCAGGACTAATGGTCATGGGCCAGGGGCGAGCCGCATGGGCCAGGGACTAATATATGAACATAGATGTACCTATATGCATGAGAGCCGCATAGTTTTCAAATGAACTCTGAAAAAGTTGGCATAGCATGTGCATGTACAAAACGGACAATGGTATCATTCTCGTCTGTTACAAAGTTGGCATGGTATCATCATAATAGTTGCGGGAGAAAGTCTTCACTTTTTCTTCGCTTGTGTCATTTGCTTATTGCGCCGTAACCATGGATAATCTTCATCGTTTATCAGGATGCTTGGGTCAGCCTTGACTTTGAAGGGAGGAATTTCATGAAACTTTTCATACTCTTCAGACATGTCTGTCTTGCCCTCCACTCCCAGGATGTCCCTTTTTCCTGAAAGAACTATGTGGCGCTTTGGTTCATCGTATGATGTATTCGCTTCCTTATCTTTTCTTTTCCTCGGTCTGGTAGACATGTCCTTCACATAGATAACCTGTGCCACATCATTGGCTAGGACGAACGGTTCGTCAGTGTACCCAAGATTTTTTAGATCCACTGTTGTCATTCCGTACTGTGGGTCTACCTGGACCCCGCCTCCTGACAGATTGACCCATTTGCACTTAAACAAAGGGACCTTAAAATCTACTCCGTAGTCAAGTTCCCATATGTCCACTATGTAACCATAATATGTGTCCTTTCCCTTGTCGGTTGCTGCATCAAAGCGGACACCGCTGTTTTGGTTGGTACTCTTTTGATCTTGGTCAATCGTGTAAAATGTATTCCCATTTATCTCGTATCCTTTCCAAATCATTACAGTCAAAGATGGTCCCCTGGACAACAAGTATAGCTCATCACAAACAGTGCTGTCACCTCTGAGACGTGTTTCCAACCAACTGCTGAAAGTCCTGATGTGTTCACATGTAATCCAGTTGTCGCACTGCTCCGGGTGTTTGGAGCGCAGACTGTTCTTGTGTTCATCGACATACGGGGTCACCAAGGTAGAGTTCTGTAGAACTGTGTAGTGTGCTTGAGACCAAGAATGTCCGTCCCTGCATATTATTGAGTCCCTTCCAAGCATGCCTTTTCCAGTCAGTCTCCCCTCATACCGCGATATAGGTAGACCTATCTTCTTAAGGCCAGGAATGAAGTCAACACAAAACCCGATGACATCCTCTGTTTGATGGCCCATGGAGATGCTTCCTTCTGGCCTAGCGCGGTTATGGACATATTTCTTTAGGACTCCCATGAACCTCTCAAAGGGGAACATATTGTGTAGAAATACGGGCCCCAGAATGACAATCTCGTCGACTAGATGAACTAGGACGTGCGTCATGATATTGAAGAAGGATGGTGGGAACACCAGCTCGAAACTGACAAGACATTGCGCCACATCACTCCGTAGCGTTGGTACGATTTCTGGATCGATCACCTTCTGAGAGATTGCATTGAGGAATGCACATAGCTTCATAATGGCTAATTGGACGTTTTCCGGTAAAAGCCCCCTCAATGCAACCGGAAGCAGTTGCGTCATAATCACGTGGCAGTCATGAGACTTTAGGTTCTGGAACTTTTTCTCTGGCATATTTATTATTCCCTTTATATTTGACAAGAAGCCAGTCGGGACCTTCATACTGAGCAGGCATTCAAAGAAGATTTCTTTCTCTTCTTTCGTAAGAGCGTAGCTGGCAGGACCTTCATACTGCTTCGGAGGCATGCCCTCTTTTTCGTGAAAGTGTTGCAGGTCCTCCAGTGCCTCAGGTGTCTCTTTTGTCTTCCCATACACGCCCAAGAAGCCTAGCAGGTTCACGCAAAGGTTCTTCGTCACGTGCATCACGTCGATCGAAGAGCGGACCTCTAGGTCTTTCCAGTAGGGTAGGTCTCAAAATATAGATTTCTTCTTCCACATGGGTGCGTGATTCTCAGCGTCATTCGGAACAGCTAGTCCACCGGGACCCTTTCCAAAGATTACGTGTAAATCATTGATCATAGCAAGTACATGATCACCGGTACGCATGGCGGGATTCTTTCGGTGATCTGCCTCGCCTTTGAAATGCTTGCCTTTCTTTCTACATTGATGGTTGGTCGGAAGAAATCAACGATGGCCCAGGTACACATTCTTCCTGCAGCTTCCCAGGTATATACTATCGGTGTCAAGTAAACAGTGCGTGCATGCGTGGTATCCCTTGTTTGTCTGTCCTGAAAGGTTACTGAGAGCGGGCCAATCATTGATGGTCACGAACAGCAATGCCTTTAGGTGAAATTCCTCCTTTTTGTGCTCATCCCATGTACGTACACCGTTTCCATTCCACAGCTGTAAAAGTTCTTCAACTAATGGCCTTAGGTACACATCAATGTCGTTGCCGGGTTGCTTAGGGCCTTGGATGAGAACTGGCATCATAATGAACTTCCGCTTCATGCACATCCAAGGAGGAAGGTTATACATACATGGAGTCACGGGCCAGGTGCTGTGATTGCTGCTCTGCTCCCCGAAAGGATTAATGCCATCCACGCTTAAAGCAAACCATACGTTCCTTGGGTCCTTTGCAAACTCATCCCAGTACTTTCTCTCTATTTTTCTCTACTGCGACCCGTCAGCGGGTGCTCTCAACTTCTCGTCTTTCTTACGGTCCTCACTGTGACATCGCATCAACTTGGCATGCTCTCTGCTTCTGAACAGACGTTTCAACCGTGGTATTATAGGAGCATACCACATCACCTTCGCAGGAACCCTCTTCCTGGGAGGCTCACTGTCAACATCACCAGGGTCATCTCGTTTGATCTTATACCGTAATGCACAGCATACCGGGCATGCGTTCAGATCCTTGTATGCACCGCGGTAGAGGATGCAGTCATTAGGGCATGCATGTATCTTCTCCACCTCCAATCCTAGAGGGCATACGACCTTCTTTGCTGCGTATGTACTGTCGGGCAATTCGTTATCCTTTGGAAGCTTCTTCTTCATTATTTTCAGTAGCTTCTCAAATCCTTTATCAGGCACAGCATTCTCTGCCTTCCACTGCAGCAATTCCAGTACGGTACTGAGCTTTGTGTTGCCATCTTCGCAATTGGGGTACAACCCTTTTTTGTGATCCTCTAACATGCGATCGAACTTCAGCTTCTCCTTTTGACTTTCGCTTTGCGTCCTTGCATCGACAATGACCCGGCGAAGATCATCATCATCGGGCACATCGTCTGGTTCCTCTTGATCTTCAGCACCTTCGCCCGTTGCAGCACCATCGTGCACATCGTTTGGTTCCTCTTGATGTTCAGTACCATCACCGTATTCATGGGGCACATAGTTGTCATCGTACTCTTCTTCTTCGCCGTCTTCCATCATAACCCCTATTTCTCCGTGCCTCATCCAAACATTATAGTGTGGCATGAAACCCTTGTAAAGTAGGTGGGTGTGAAGGATTTTCCGGTCAGAGTAAGACTTCGTAGTCCCACATATAGGGCATGGACAACACATAAAACCATTCTGCTTGTTTGCCTCAGCCACTTCGAGAAAATCATGCACGCCCTTAATGTATTCGGAGGTGTGTCTGTCACCGTACATCCATTGCCGGTTCATCTACATGCATTATATATAATTAAGTGTGTCAAAAATCATTACAGAACATCATGAATAGATAATTAAGTGACCAAATTAATAGAAGTTCATCATCACATCAAAACCAAAGTACATACATATATAGTTCTCATCTAACAACATAAAGCTCTGCAGAGCATCTAAATTAATTAAACCATACATTGAAACTATGTAAAACATTTCAATGCGAAAACAAATCCGATCATAATCGCAACCAAGGTAACAACTGATCCAACGACATAATGATACCAAGCCTCGGTATGAATGGCATATTTTCTAATCTTTCTAATCTTCAAGCGCATTGCATCCATCTTGATCTTGTGATCATCGACGAAATCCGCAACAAGCAACTCCAATATCATCTTCTCCTCCTCAAGTTTTTTCCTTCAAGAAATTGTTTTCTTCTTCAACTAAATTTAACCTCTCGACAATAGGGTCGGTTTGAATTTCCGGTTCAACAACCTCCTAGATAAATAAAATCTATGTCACGTTGGTCGGCATAATTTTCATAAACAATAAATGAACCAATAGTTATGAAAAGATAATATATACCACATCCGAATCATAGACAGGACGAGGGCCGACGGGGGCGGATACCAAAACCATCGCACTATATAAGATGCAATAATAAAAGTAAGAAAATAATACAAGTATCTATCTAAACATACAAGTAAGAATATTTTTCCTTTCAGAAAGAAGATAAGAACAAGAGGCTCACCACGGTGGTGCCGGCGATGAGATCGGCGCGGGTGATCGACGGCGGTGAAGACAGGGACGGGGCGTGACGGACCGCTAAACCTAGACAAATATTGAGGAAAATGGAGCTTCGAGGTCGAGCTTGGAGAGGAGAAAGCTTAAGTAGTGTGGCTCGGGCATTCCATCGAACACCTTGTGTGCATAGGAGGTGAGCTAGAGCACCACCAAGCCCTCTGCCCTCGGCTAAGACAAAAAACAGAGCAGTGTGCTCTGCTCTTATGCGGGGGGTATATATAGGCAACACCATTGGTCCCGGTTCGTGGCATGAACCGGGACTAAAGGGAAGCCATTGGTCCCGGTTCAAGCCACCAACCGAGACCAATGGTGGTGGGCCAGGAGCAAGGCCCATTGGTCCCAATTCGTCCCACCAACCGGGACCAAAAGGTCCGGACGAACCGGGACCAATGGCCCACGTGGCCCGGCCGGCCCCCTGGGCTCACGAACCGGGACAAATACCTCCATTGGTCCCGGTTCGTATCAGAACCGGGACTAATGGGCTGAACCGGCCTGAGCCATTGCCCCCTTTTCTACTAGTGCAAACTGATAATTCAAAGAGACTTGCAAAGATAACTCAATCATACATAAAAGAATTCAGAGGAGATTCAAATATTTCTCATAGATAAACTCGATCATAAACCCACAATTCATCGGGTCTCGACAAACACACCGCAAAAAGAGTTTACATCGAATAGATCTCCACAAGAGAGGGGAGAACATTGTATTGAGATCCAAAAAGAGAGAAGAAGCCATCTAGCTAATAACTATGGACCCGAAGGTCTGTGGTAAACTACTCAAAACTCATCGGAGGGGCTATGGTGTTGATGTAGAAGCCCTCCGTGGTCGATTCCCCCTCCGGCGGAGCACCGACGAAGGCTCCAAGATGGGATCTCGCGGATACAGAAGGTTACGGCGATGGAAATTGTTTTCTGTTGGCTCCCTGGATGTTTTCGGGGTACGTGGGTATATATAGGAGGAAGAAGTATGTCGGTGGCCGCTCGAGGGGCCCAGGAGACAGGGGGCGCGCTCAGGAGGGGTGGGTGTGCCCTCCTATCTCCTGTCCGCCTCGATTGCTTCTTGACTTGCACTCCAAGTCCTCTGGATCACGTTCGTTCCAAAAATCATGCTCCCGAAGGTTTCATTCCGTTTGGGCTCCGTTTGATATTCCTTTTCTTCGAAATACTGAAATAGGCAAAAAAACAGCAATACGGGCTGGGCCTCCGTTTAGTAGGTTAATCCCAAAAATGATATAAATATGTAAAATAAAGCCCACAAACATCCAAAAGGGGTAATATAATAGCATGGGACAATAAAAAATTATAGATATGTTGGAGACGTATCAAGCATCCCCAAGCTTAATTCCTCCTCGTCCTCGAGTAGGTAAATGATAAAAACAGAATTTTTGGTGTGGAATGCTACCTAGCATAATTCTCAATGTAATTTTCTTTATTGTGGCATGAATGTTCAGATCCAAATGATTCAAAATAAAAGTTCATATTGATAAAAGAAATATTAATACTTCAAGCATACTAATCAAAGCAATCATGTCTTCTCAAAATAACATGGCTAAAGAAAGTTCATCCCTACAAAATCATATAGTTAGGCTATGCTTCATTTTCGTCACACAAAGATGTTCCCAAATTCTACACCCCCGATGACAAGCCAAGCAATTGTTTCGTACTCAAATAATCTCATACTTTTTCAACCTTCACGCAATACATGAGCGTGATCCATGGATATAGCACTATGGGTGGAATAGAATATGATGATGGGGATTGTGTGGAGAAGACAAAAAAGGAGAAAGTCTCACATTGACGAGGATAATCAACGGGCTATGGAGATGCCCATCAATTGATGTCAACATGAGGAGTAGGGATTGCCATGCAACGGATGCACTAGAGCTATAAATGAATGCTCAACAAAAGAAAACTAGTGGGTGTGCATCCAACTTGCTTGCTCACGAAGACCTAGGGCATTTGAGGAAGCTTAACACCCTCGATGCGACTATATCTCCCACGTGTCGAGGCACGACTTAGAGGCATAATCGCATTGAAGGCATAGGTCGCAAGTCGGGTAATCATCACAAACATCCCATGTAATATAGATAATGAAAAGGGATAACATAGTTGGCTTACACTCGCCATGTCAATCAAGTACATAAATAACATACATCATCCAAACACTCATGGCCCGACTACAGCGCCAAAATAAAAGATAACCCATCAAGCGACATGGTCCCGATCACCCCAACTGGGCACCACTACTGATCATCAGGAAAAGAAATATAGTAACGCTGAGAGTCCTCGTCGTACTCCCACTTGAGCTCGAGCGCGCCATCTGGAGCTGTATCATCTGGCCCTGCATCTGGTGTAATAGTAATCTGTGAGCCACAGGGACTCAGCAATCTCGCACCCTCACGATCAAGACTATTTAAGCTTAATAGGTAGGGTAAGGTAAATATATGTGGAGCTGCAGCAAGCGACTAGCAAGTATGGTGGCTAACTTATTCGCAATAGAGAGCGAGAAGAGGAGGCAAAGCGCGAGCGAGAAACTAGAGAGTAACCTGCGCAAACATAACTCCAACACCGTGTCCACTTCCCGGACTCCGCCGAGAAGAGGCCATCACGGTAACACACTCAGTTGATTCATTTTAATTAATTTAAGGTTCAAGTTATCTACAACCGGACATTAACAAATTCCCATCCGCCCATAACCGCGGGCACGGCTTTCGAAAGTTCAATCCCTGCAGGGGAGTCCCAACTTAGCCCATGACAAGCTCTCACGGTCAACGAAGGAATAGACCTCCACCCGAGACATTCCGATCAGACTCGGTATCCCGGTACAACAAGACATTTCGACAGGTTAAAACAAGACCAGCAACACCGCCCGAATGTGCCGACAAATCCCGATAGGAGCTGCACATATCTCGTTCTCAGGGCACACTCAGATAGGTCAAGCTACGAGTAAAACCAACCCTCGAGTTTCCCCGAGGTGGCCCCGCAGGCTGCCTGGTTCGGACCAACACTAAGAGGAGCACTGGCCCGGGGGGGTTTAAAATAAGATGACCCTCGGGCTCTGCAAACCCAAGGGAAAAGAGGCTAGGTGGCAAATGGTAAAACCAAGGTTGGGCATTGCTGGAAAAGCTTTAATCAAGGCGAACTATCAAGGGGTTCCCATTATAACCCAACCGCGTAAGGAACGCAAAATCCGGGAACATAACACCGATATGACAGAAACTAGGGCGGCAAGAGTGGAACAAAACACTAGGCGAGAGGCCGAGCCTTCCACCCTTTACCAAGTCTATAGATACATTAAGATAACATGGAAATATAATGATATCCCAACAGTAAATAAATGTTCCAACAAGGAACGGTCTCCAATCTTCACCTGCAACTAGCAACGCTATAAGAGGGGCTGAGCAAAGCGGTAACATAGCCAATCAACGGTTTGCTAGGACAA
Organism: Triticum urartu; assembly: GCF_003073215.2. NCBI lineage: Eukaryota > Viridiplantae > Streptophyta > Magnoliopsida > Poales > Poaceae > Triticum > Triticum urartu. The sequence continues at coordinate 567,998,290 of NC_053022.1, read as the reverse complement.
TGGTGGGTTAGAGGCTGAACATGGCAATTTGGGAGGCTTGAAAGCAAGTGGTAGGCATCGTAGCATTGGCATAGAAAAAGAGCGAGCAAACTAGCATAGCAAAGATAGTAGTGATTTCGAGGGTATGATCATCTTGCCTGCAAAGTTGTCAGAGTTGACTGGATCCTCGAAAGCAAACTCAACGGGCTCCTCGTTAGCAAACTCGTCTCCCGAATCTACCCAAACGATAAAAACAAGCAACAAGAACACAATCAACCACGTGCCAGCTCAACCAATAAGGTGCAAACATGGTATGCTATGCGGGATGCAATGCGGGATGCATATGCAAGATATGACATGAAATGCATGGACCTGGCCTCAACTTGGAAAACCAAGTGTGTCACTGGAAAGATGGGATGAAATCGCTTGAAAACTATATAAAGAACGCCGGAATCGGAGTTACGGTTTGGAAATGGCAAGCGATTCAAATATGACACCGGTCTGCGATTTACAGCAAGTAGGCATCTAAATGCAATGAGATGAACATGCTACAACACCCAAACATGGCATCAAAATACATGGCAGGGAAGCATTCAAGATGCTTAACAAAAGTCTAGCACTGATCTACGGCCAATTCATCCATTAGGAGGTTCAAACAAGCATGGCAAAAACGCAAATGGTAAAACAGATCTCAAACTTAGTGAAATTAACACTTGTCTGGAATTTCAGATCATATAGCATGTGTACACTTAGGGTTAACTTGACGAGCCTAGCATGTGTATAGACATGGCCTCGGAACATAGAAGACCGAAAGGTCGAGCATGAGTCGTATAGAAGATACGATCAACATGAAGATGTTCACCGACGTTGACTAGTCCGTCTCACGTGATGATCGGACATGGCCTAGTTGACTCGGATCATGTAATCACTTAGATGACTAGAGGGATGTCTATCTGAGTGGGAGTTCATAAGATGAACTTAATTATCCTGAACATAGTCAAAAAGGATTTTGCAAATTATGTCGTAGCACGCGCTTTAGTTCTACTGTTTAGATATGTTCCTAGAGAAAATTTAGTTGAAAGTTGATAGTAGCAATTATGCGGACTAGGTCTGTAAACTGAGGATTGTCCTCATTGCTTCATAGAAGGCTTATGTCCTTAATGCACCGCTCAGTGTGCTGAACCTCGAACGTTGTCTGTGGATGTTGCGAACATCTGACATACACATTTTGATAACTACGTGATAGTTCAGTTAAACAGTTTAGAGTTGAGGCACCGAAGACGTTTTGAAACATCGCGAAACATATGAGATGTTTTGAGGGCTGAAATTGGGATTTCAGGCTCGTGCCCACGTCAAGAGGTATAAGACCTCCGACGATTTTCTTAGCCTGCAAACTAAGGGAGAAAAGCTCAATTGTTGAGCCTGTGCTCAAATTGTCTGAGTACAACAATCGCTTGAATCAAGTGGGAGTTGATCTTCCAGATGAAATAGTGATAGTTTCTCCAAAGTCATTACCACCAAGCCGCTAGAGCTTCGTGATGAACTATAATATATCAGGGACATATATGATGATCCTTGAGATATTCGTGATGTTTGACACCACGAAAGTAGAAATCAAGAAGCAGCATCAATTGTTGATGGTTAGTGAAACCACTAGTTTCAAGAAGGGCAAGGGCAAGAAGGGATACTTCATGAAACGGCAAATCAGCTGCCGCTCTAGTGGAGAAACCCAAGGTTGAACCCAAACCCGAGACTAAGTGCTTCTGTAATAAGGGGAACAACCACTGGAGCAGAATTACACTAGATACTTGGTAGATTAGAAGGCTGGCAAGGTCGATAGAAGTATATTGGATATACATTGTGTTGATGTGTACTTTACTAGTACTCCTAGTAGCACCAGGGTATTGGATACCGGTTCGGTTGCTAAGTGTTAGTAACTCAAAATAAAAGCTACGGAATAAACGGAGACTAGCTAAAGGTGAGCTGACGATATGTGTTGGAAGTATTTCCAAGGTTGATCAAATATCGTACGCTCCCTCTACCATCGTGATTGGTGTTTGCGTTGAGCATAGACATGATTGGATTATGTCTATCGCAATATGGTTATTCATTTAAGGAGAATAATGGTTACTCTGTTTATTCGAATAATACCTTCAATGGTCTTGCACCTAAAATGAATGGTTTATTGAATCTCGATCGTAGTGATACACATGTTCATGCCAAAAGATAGTAATGATAGTACCACCTACTTGTGGCACTGCCACGTAAGTCATATCAGTATAAAACGCATGAAGAAGCTCCATGTTGATGGATCTTTGGGCTCACTCGTTTTTGAAAAGTTTGAGACATGCGAACCATGTCTATTGGTGTATATGCATGAAGAAACTCCATGCAAATGGACCGTTTGGACTCACTTGATTTTGAATCACTTGAGACATGCAAATCATACCACATGGGCAAGATGACTGAAAGCCTCGTTTTCAGTAAAATGGAACTAGAAAGCAACTTGTTGGAAGTAATACATTTCGATATGTGCAGTCCAATGAGTGCTGAGGCGTGTAGTGGATATCGTTATGTTCTTACTTCATAGATGATTTGAGTAGATGTTGAGTATATTTACTTGATAAATCATGAGTCTGAATTATTGAAAGGTTCAAGTAATTTCAGGGTGAAGTTGAAAGATCGTCATGACAAGAGGATAAAATATCTATGATATGATCATAGAGATGAATATCTGAATTACGAGTTTGGCACAGAATTAAGACATTGTGGAAATTGTTTCACAACTGATACAGCCTGGAACACCATAGTGTGATGGTGTGTCCGAACATCATAACTGCACCCTATTGGATATGATGCATACCATGATGTCTCTTATCGAATTACCACAATAGTTTATGGGTTAGGCATTAGAGACAACCACATTCACTTGAAATAGGGCACCACATAATTCCGATGAGATGACACCGTATGAACTATGGTTTAGAGAAACCTAAGCTGTCATTTCTTAAAAGTTTGGGGTGCGACGCTTATGTGAAAAAGTTTCAGGCTAATGAGCTCGAACCCAAAGCGGATAAATGCATCTTCATAGGACACCCAAAACAGTTGGGTAGACCTCCTGTATCAGATCCGAAAGCAATAAGGGATTGTTTCTAGAATCGGGTCCTTTCTCGAGGAAAAGTTTCTCTCGAAAGAATTGAGTGGGAGGATGGTGGAGACTTGATGAGGTTATTGAACCGTTACTTCAACTAGTGTATAGCAGGGCACAAAGAGTTGTTCCTGTGGCACCTACACCAATTGAAGTGGAAGCTTATGATAGTGATCATGAAACTTCAGATCAAGTCACTACCAAACCTCGTGGGATGACAAGGATGCATACTACTTCAGAGTGGTACGTAATCCTGTCTTGGAAATCGTGTTGCTAGACAACAATGAACCTACGAGCTATGGAGAAGCGATGGTGGGCCTGGATTCCGATAAATGGCACGAGACCATATAATCCGAGAGAGGATCCATATATGAAAACAAAGTGTAGACTTTGGAAGAACTACTTGGTGGTCGTAAGGCTGTTGAGTACAGATGGATTTTAAAAGGAAGACGGATAATGATGGTAAGTATCACCATTAAGAAAGCTCGACTTGTCGTTAAGGTGTTTTCTGACAAGTTCAAGGAGTTGACTACGATGAGACTTTCTCACTCGTAGCGATGCTAAGAGTCTGTTGGAATTATATTAGCGATTACTGCATTATTTATGAAATCTTACAGATAAGATGTCAAAACATTGTTTCCTCGACGATTTTCTTGAGGAAAGGTTGTATGTGATACAACCGGAAGGTTTTGTCAATCCTGAAAGATGCTAATAAGTATGCAAAGCTCCAGCAATCCTTCTGAGGACTGGAGTAAGCATCTCGGAGTTGGAATGTACGCTTTGATGAGATGATCAAAGATTTTGGGTTTATATAAAGTTTATGAGAAACTTGTATTTCCAAAGAAGTGAGTGGGAGCACTATAGAATTTCTGATGAATATATGTTGTTGACATATTGTTGATCAGAAATGACGTAGAATTTCTGGAAAGCATATAGGGTTATTTGGAAAGTGTTTTTCAATGGAAAGCCTGGATTAAGCTACTTGAACATTGAGCATCAAGATCTATAAGGATAGATCAAAACGCTTAATGGTACTTTCAAATGAGCACATTCCTTGACATCATCTTGAAGGTGTTCAAGATGGATCAGTCAAAGAAGGAGTTCTTGCCTGAGTTGTAAGGTATGAAGTTAAGACTTAAAGCTCGACCACGGCAGAAGAAAGAGGAAGGACGAAGGTCGTCCCCTATGTTTTTGGCATAGGCTCTCTACAGTATGCTATGCTGTGTGCCGCACCTGAAGTGTGCCTTGCCATGAGTCAGTCAAGGGGTACAAGAGTGATCCAAGAATGGATCACAGGACAGCGGTCAAAGTTATCCTTAGTAACTAGTGGACTAAGGACTTTTCTCGATTATGGAGGTGGTAAAAGAGTTCGTCGTAAAGGGTTACGTCGATGCAAGCTTAACACCTATCCGGATAGCTCTGAGTAGATACGTATAATGGAGCAACGATTTGGAATAGCTCCAAGTAGAATAGTTATTTGAAATGGCTCCAAATATAGCGTAGTAGTTGTATCTACAAGATGACATAGAGATTTGTGAAGTACATACAGATCTGAATGTAGCAGACCCGTTGACTAAAACCTCTCTCACAAGCAACATGATCAAACCAAGAACTCATTGAGTGTTAATCACATAGTGATGTGAACTAGATTATTGACTCTAGTAAACTCTTTGGATGTTGGTTACATGGCGATGTGACCTGTGAGTGTTAATCACATGGCGATGTGAACTAGATTATTGACTCTAGTGCAAGTGGGAGAGTGTTGGAAATATGCCCTAGATGCAATAATAAATAAGTTATTATTATATTTCCTTGTTCATGATAATCGTTTATTATCCATGCTATAATTGTATTGATAGGAAACTCAGATACATGTGTGGATACATAGACAACACCATGTCCCTAGTAAGCCTCTAGTTGACTAGCTCATTGATCAATAGATGGTTACGGTTTCCTGACCATGGACATTGGATGTCGTTGATAACGGGATCACATCATTAGGAGAATGATGTGATGGACAAGACCCAATCCTAAGCATAGCACTAGATCGTGTAGTTCGTATGCTAAAGCTTTTCTAATGTCAAGTATCATTTCCTTAGACCATGAGATTGTGCAACTCCCGGATACCGTAGGAATACTTTGGGTGTGCCAAACGTCGCAACGTAACTTGGGGGCTATAAAGGTACACTACGGGTATCTCCGAAAGTGTCTGTTGGGTTGGTACGAATCGAGACTGGGATTTGTCACTCCGTGTAAGCGGAGAGGTATCTCTGGGCCTACTCGGTAGGACATCATCATAATGTGCACAATGTGATCAAGGAGTTGATCATGGGATGATGTGTTACGGAACGAGTAAAGAGACTTGCCGGTAACGAGATTGAACAAGGTATAGGGATACCGACGATCGAATCTCGGGCAAGTACAATACCGCTAGACAAAGGGAATTGTATACGGGATTGATTAAGTCCTTGACATCGTGCTTCATTCCAGTGAGATCATCGTGGAACATGTGGGAGCCAACATGGGTATCCAGATCCCACTGTTGGTTATTGACCGGAGAACGTCTCGGTCATGTCTGCATGTCTCCCGAACCCGTAGGGTCTACACACTTAAGGTTCGATGACGCTAGGGTTATAAAGGAAGTTTGTATGTGGTTACCGAATGTTGTTCGGAATCCCGGATGAGATCCCGGACGTCACGAGGAGTTCCGAAATGGTCCGGAGGTAAAGATTTATATATAGGAAGTCCTATTTCGGCCATCGGGACAAGTTTCGGGGTCATCGGTATTGTACCCGGGACCACCGGAAGGGTCCCGGGGGCCCACCGGGTGGGGCCACCTATCCCGGAGGGTCCCATGGGCTGAAGTGGGAAGGGATCCAGCCCAAAGTGGGCTGGGGCGCCACTTTCCCCTAGGGCCCATGCGCCTAGGGTGTGGGGGGAACCCTAAGGAAGAGTCCCAAGGGGGTAAGGCACCTCCTAGGTGCCTTGGGGGGGGGGAGGGAAACCTCCCTTGGCCGCCACCCCCCTAGGAGATTGGATCTCCTAGGGCCGGCACCCCCCCCCCCTTGGCCCCCTCCTATATATAGTGGGGAAGGAGGGCCTCTCAAGACACACCTTTTGCCTTTGGTGCAGCCCTCTCCCCTCTCCCAAGTCCTTCTCCTCTCCCGTGGTGCTTGGCGAAGCCCTGCAGGATTGCCACGCTCCTCCATCACCACCACGCCATTGTGCTGCTGCTGGATGGAGTCTTCCTCAACCTCTCCCTCTCTCCTTGCTGGATCAAGGCATGGGAGAGGTCACCGGGCTGTACGTGTGTTGAACGCGGAGGTGCCGTCCGTTCGGCGCTAGGATCATAAGTGATTTGGATCACGACGAGTACGACTCCATCAACCCCGTTCTCTTGAACACTTCCGCTTAGCGATCTACAAGGGTATGTAGATGCACTCTCCTTCCCCTCGTTGCTACATTACTCCATAGATTGATCTTGGTGATGCGTAGAAAATTTTGAATTTCTGCTACGTTCCCCAACGTGGCATCATGAGCTAGGTCTATTGCGTAGATTCTATGCACGAGTAGAACACAAAGTAGTTGTGGGCATTGATTTTGTTCAATATGCTTACCGTTACTAGTCCAATCTTGATTCGGCGGCATTGTGGGATGAAGCGGCCCGGACCAACCTTACACGTACGCTTACGTGAGACCGGTTCCACCGACTAACATGCACTAGTTGCATAAGGTGGCTGGCGGGTGTCTGTCTCTCCCACTTTAGTCGGATCGGATTCGATGAAAAGGGTCCTTATGAAGGGTAAATAGCAATTGGCATATCACGTCGTGGTTTTTGCGTAGGTAAGAAATGTTCTTGCTAGAAACCCAAAGCAGCCACGTAAAACATGCAAACAACAATTAGAGGACGTCTAACTTGTTTTTGCAGGGTATGCTATGTGATATGATATGGCCAAGAGGATGTGATGAATGATATATGTGATGTATGAGATTGATCATGTTCTTGTAATAGGTATCACGACTTGCATGTCGATGAGTATGACAACCGGCAGGAGCCATAGGAGTTGTCTTTATTTATTTATGACCTGCGTGTCAAGATAAACGTCATGTAATTACTTTACTTTATTGCTAACCGTTAGCTGTAGTAGTAGAAGTAATAGTTGGCGAGACAACTTCATGGAGACACGATGATGGAGATCATGATGATGGAGATCATGGTGTCGTGCCGGTGATAAGATGATCATGGAGCCCCAAGATGGAGATCAAAGGAGCTATATGATATTGGCCATATCATGTCACTACTATTATTTGATTGCATGTGATGTTTATCATGTTTTTGCATCTTGTTTACTTAGAACGACGGTAGTAAATAAGATGATCCCTCATAAACAATTTCAAGAATGTGTTCTCCCCTAACTGTGCACCGTTGCTAAAGTTCCTCGTTTCGAAGCACCACGTGATGATCGGGTGTGATAGATCCTTATGTTCACATACAACGGGTGTAAGACAGTTTTACACATGCAAAACACTTAGGGTTAACTTGACTAGCCTAGCATGTACAGACATGGCCTCGGAACACAAGAGACCGAAAGGTCGAGCATGAGTTGTATGGTAGATACGATCAACATGAAGATGTTCACCGATGATGACTAGTCCGTCTCACGTGATGATCGGACACGGCCTAGTTGACTTGGATCATGTAATCACTTAGATGACTAGAGGGATGTCTATCTGAGTGGGAGTTCATAAGATGAACTTAATTATCCTGAACATAGTCAAAAGGTCTTCGCAAATTATGTCGTAGCTCGCGCTTCAGTTCTACTGTTTAGATATGTTCCTAGAGAAAAATTAGTTGAAAGTTGATAGTAGCAATTATAGAGACTAGGTCCGTAAACTGAGGATTGTCCTCATTGCTTCATAGAAGGCTTATGTCCTTAATGCACCGCTCAGTGTGCTGAACCTCGAACTTCGTCTGTGGATGTTGCGAACATCTGACATACACATTTTGATAACTACGTGATAGTTCAGTTAAACGGTTTAGAGTTGAGGCACCAAAGACGTTTTCGAAACGTTGCGGAACATATGAGATGTTTCGAGGGCTGAAATTGGGATTTCAGGCTCATGCCCACGTCAAGAGGTATAAGACCTCCGACGATTTTCTTAGCCTGCAAACTAAGGGAGAAAAGCTCAATTGTTGAGCTTGTGCTCAGATTGTCTGAGTACAACAATCATTTGAATCGAGTGGGAGTTGATCTTCCAGATGAAAAAGTGATGTTTCTACGAAGTAATTACCACCAAGCTGCTAGAGCTTCGTGATGAACTATAATACATCAGGGACATATATGATGATCCTTGAGATATTCGCGATGTTTGACACCACAAAAGTAGAAATCAAGAAGGAGCATCAATTGTTGATGGTTGGTGAAACCACTAGTTTCAAGAAGGGAAAGGGTAATAAGGGATACTTCATGAAACGGCAATTCAGCTGCTGCTCTAGTGAAGAAACCCAAGGTTGAGCCCAAACCCGAGACTAAGTGCTTCTGTAATAAGGGGAACAGCCACTGGAGCAGAATTACCCTAGATACTTGGTAGATTAGAAGGCTGGCAAGGTCGATAGAAGTATATTGGATATACATTGTGTTGATGTGTACTTTACTAGTACTCCTAGTAGCACCAGGGTATTAGATACCGGTTCGGTTGCTAAGTGTTAGTAACTCGAAATAACACCTACGGAATAAACGGAGACTAGCTAAAGGTGAGCTGACGATATGTGTTGGAAGTGTTTCCAATGTTGATATGATCAAGCATCGCACGCTCCCCCTACCATCGAGATTGGTGTTTGCCTTGAGCATAGACATGATTGGATTATGTCTATCGCAATACGGTTATTCATTTAAGGAGAATAATGGTTACTCTGTTTGTTTGAATAATACCTTCAATGGTCTTGCACCTAAAATAAATGGTTTATTGAATCTCGATCATAGTGATACACATGTTCATGCCAAAAGACATAAGATAATAATGATAGTACCACCTACTTGTGGCACTGCCACATAAGTCATATCGGTATAAAACGCATGAAGAAGCTCCATGTTGATGGATCTTTGGACTCACTCATTTTTGAAAGGATTGAGACATGCGAACCATCTTTGTTGGTGGATATGCATGAAGAAACACTATACAGATGGATCGTTTGGACTCACTTGATTTTGAATCACTTGAGACATGCAAATCATACCACATGGGCAAGATGACTGAAAGCCTCGGTTTCAGTAAAAGGGAACTAGAAAGCAACTTGTTGGAAGTAATGCATTTTGATGTGTGCAGTCCAATGAGTGCTGAGGCGTGTAGTGGATATCGTTATGTTCTTACTTCACAGATGATTTGAGTAGACGTTGAGTATATTTACTTGATGAATCACGAGTCTGAATTATTGAAAGGTTCAAGTAATTTCAGGGAGAAGTTGAAAGATCGTCGTGACATGAGGATAAAGTATCTATGATATGATCATAGAGATGAATATCTGAATTACGAGTTTGGCACAGAATTAAGACATTGTGGAAATTGTTTGACAACTGATACAGCCTGGAACACCATAGTGTGATGGTGTGTCCGAACATCTTAACTGCACCATATTGGATATGATCCATACCATGATGTCTCTTATCGAATTACCACAATAATTTATGGGTTAGGCATTAGAGACAACCACATTCACTTTAAATAGGGCACCATGTAATTCCGATGAGATGACACCGTATGAACTATGGTTTAAAGAAACCTAAGCTGTCATTACTTAAAAGTTTGGGGCTGGACGCTTATGTGAAAAAGTTTCAGGCTGATAAGCTCAAACCCAAAGCGGATAAATGCATCTTCATAGGACACCCAAAACAGTTGGGTATACCTCCTGTCTCAGATTCGAAAGCAATAAGGGATTGTTTCTAGAATCGGGTCCTTTCTCGAGGAAAAGTTTCTCTCGAAAGAATTGAGTGGGAGGATGGTGGAGACTTGATGAGGTTATTGAACCGTTACTTCAACTAGTGTATAGCAGGGCACAAAGAGTTGTTCCTGTGGCACCTACACCAATTGAAGTGGAAGCTTATGATAGTGATCATGAAACTTCAGATCAAGTCACTACCAAACCTCGTAGGATGAAAAGGATGCGTACTACTTCAGAGTGGTACGTAGTCCTGTCTTGGAAGTCATGTTGCTAGACAACAATGAACCTACGAGCTATGGAGAAGCGATGGTGGGCCCGGATTCCGATAAATGGCTCGAGGCCATATAATCCGAGAGAGGATCCATATGTGAAAACAAAGTGTAGACTTTGGAAGAACTACTTGATGGTCGTAAGGCTGTGGAGTACAGATGGATTTTAAAAGGAAGACAGACAGTGATGGTAAGTGTCACCATTAAGAAAGCTCGACTTGTCGTTAAGGTGTTTCCCGACAAGTTCAAGGAGTTGACTACAGTGAGACTTTCTCACTCGTAGCGATGCTAAGAGTCTGTTGGAATTATATTAGCGATTACTGCATTATTTATGAAATCTTGCAGATAGGATGTCAAAACATTGTTTCCTCGACGATTTTCTTGAGGAAAGGTTGTATGTGATACAACCGGAAGGTTTTGTCAATCCTGAAAGATGTTAATAAGTATGCAAAGCTCCAGCAATCCTTCTGAGGACTGGAGTAAGCATCTCGGAGTTGGAATGTATGCTTTGATGAGATGATCAAAGATTTTGGGTGTATACAAAGTTTCTGAGAAACTTGTATTTCCAAAGAAGTGAGTGGGAGCACTATAGAATTTCTGATGAATATATGTTGTTGACATATTGTTGATCAGAAATGACGTAGAATTTCTGGAAAGCATATAGGGTTATTTGGAAAGTGTTTTTCAATGGAAAACCTGGATTAAGCCACTTGAACATTGAGCATCAAGATCTATAAGGATAGATCAAAATGCTTAATGGTACTTTCAAAATGAGCACATACCTTGACATGATCTTGAAGGTGTTCAAGATGGATCAGTCAAAGAAGGAGTTCTTGCCTGAGTTATTAGGTATGAAGTTAAGACTTAAAGCTCGACCACGGCAGAATAGAGAGAAAGGACGAAGGTCGTCCCCTATGCTTAAGATGTAGGCTCTACAGTATGCTATGCTGTGTACCGCACCTGAAGTGTGCCTTGCCATGAGTCAGTCAAGGGGTACAAGAGTGATCCAAGAATGGATCACAGGACAGCGGTCAAAGTTATCCTTAGTAACTAGTGGACTAAGGAATTTTCTCGATTATGGAGGTGGAAAAAGAGTTTGCCGTAAAGGGTTACGTCGATGCAAGCTTAAACACCTATCCGGATAGCTCTGAGTAGAGATACCGGATACATATAATGGAGCAACAATTTAGAATAGCTCCAAGTAGAACAGTTATTTGAAATAGCTCCAAATAGAACGTGGTAGCTACATCTAGGAGATGACATAGAGATTTGTAAAGCACACACGGATCTGAAAGGTTCAGACCCGTTGACTAAAACCTCTCTCACAAGCAACATGATCAAACCCAGAACTCATTGAGTGTTAATCACATAGTGATGTGAACTAGATTATTGACTATAGTAAACTCTTTGGATGTTGGTCACATGGCGATGTGACCTGTGAGTGTTAATCACATGGCGATGTGAACTAGATTATTGACTCTAGTGCAAGTGGGAGACTGTTGGAAATATGCCCTAGAGGCAATAATAAATTGATTATTATTATATTTCCTTGTTCATGATAATCGTTTATTATCCATGCTAGAATTGTATTGATAGGAAACTCAGATACATGTGTGGATACATAGACAATACCATGTCCCTAGTAAGCCTCTAGTTGACTAGCTCGTTGATCAATAGATGGTTACGGTTTCCTGACCATGGACATTGGATGTCGTTGATAACGGGATCACATCATTAGGAGAATGATGTGATGGACAAGACCCAATCCTAAGCATAGCACTAGATCGTGTAGTTCGTATGCTAAAGCTTTTCTAATGTCAAGTATCATTTCCTTAGACCATGAGATTGTGCAACTCCCGGATACCGTAGGAATACTTTGGGTGTGCCAAACGTCGCAACGTAACTGGGTGGCTATAAAGGTACACTATGGGTATCTCCGAAAGTGTGTGTTGGGTTGGTATGAATCGAGACTGGGATTTGTCACTCCGTGTAAGCGGAGAGGTATCTCTGGGCCCACTCGGTAGGACATCATCATAATGTGCACAATGTGATCAAGGAGTTGATCACGGGATGATGTGTTACGGAACGAGTAAAGAGACTTGCCGGTAACGATATTGAACAAGGTATCGGGATGCCGACGATCGAATCTCGGGCAAGTACAATACCGCTAGACAAAGGGAATTGTATACAGGATTGATTAAGTCCTTGACATCGTGGTTCATCCGATGAGATCATCATGGAACATGTGGGAGCCAACATGGGTATCCAGATCCCGCTGCTGGTTATTGACCGGGGAACGTCTCAGTCATGTCTGCATGTCTCCTGAACCCGTAGGGTCTACACACTTAAGGTTCGATGACGCTAGGGTTATAAAGGAAGTTTGTATGTGGTTACCGAATGTTGTTCAGAATCCCGGATGAGATCCCGGACGTCACGAGGAGTTCCGGAATGGTCCGGAGGTAAAGATTTATATATAGGAAGTCCTATTTCGGCCATCGGGACAAGTTTCGGGGTCATCGGTATTGTACCCGGGACCACCGGAAGGGTCCCGGGGGCCCACTGGGTGGGGCCACCTATCCCGGAGGGTCCCATGGGCTGAAGTGGGAAGGGATCCAACCCAAAGTGGGCTGGGGCGCCACTTTCCCCTAGGGCCCATGCGCCTAGGGTGTGGGGGGAACCCTAAGGAAGAGTCCCAAGGGGGTAAGGCACCTCCTAGGTGCCTTGGGGGGGAGGGAAACCTCCCTTGGCTGCCACCCCCCTAGGAGATTGGATCTCCTAGGGCCGGCGCCCCCCCTTGGCCCCCTCCTATATATAGTGGGGAAGGAGGGCCTCTCAAGACACACCTTTTGCCTTTGGTGCAGCCCTCTCCCCTCTCCCAAGTCCTTCTCCTCTCCCGTGGTGCTTGGCGAAGCCCAGCAGGATTGCCACGCGCCTCCATCACCACCACGCCGTTGTGCTGCTGCTGGATGGAGTCTTCCTCAACCTCTCCCTCTCTCCTTGCTGGATCAAGGCATGGGAGACGTCACCGGGCTATACGTGTGTTGAACGTGGAGGTGCCGTCCGTTCGGCGCTTGGATCATCGGTGATTTGGATCACGACGAGTACGACTCCATCAACCCCGTTCACTTGAACGCTTCCGCTTAGCGATCTACAAGGGTATGTAGATGCACTCTCCTTCCCCTCGTAGGGTCTACACACTTAAGGTTCGATGATGCTAGGGTTATAGGGAGTAGATATACGTGGTTACCGAATGTTGTTCGGAGTCCCGGATGAGATCCTGGACGTCACGAGGAGTTCCGGAGGCAAAGATTTATATATGGGAAGTCCTGTTTTGGTCACCGGAAAAGTTTCGGGGTTTATCGGTAACGTACCGAGACCACCGGGAGGGTCCCGGGGGTCCACCAAGTGGGGCCACAAGCCCCGGAGGGCTGCATGGGCCAAGTGTGAGAGGGGACCAGCCCCAGGTGGGCTGGTGCGCCCCCCCCCCACAAGGGCCCAAGGCGCCTAAGGGGTGGAAAGGGGGCAAACCCTAAGGGCAGATGGGCCTTAGGGCCCATCCTGGTGCGCCTCCCTGTCCCCCTCCCCTTGGCCGCCCCCTAGATGGGATCTAGGGGCTGCCGCCACCCCTAGGGAGGGAACCCTAGGTGGGGGCACAGCCCCTCCCCTTCCCCTATACGAGGGGAAGGAGAGTGCATCTACATACCCTTGTAGATCGCTAAGCGGAAGCGTTCAAGTGAACGGGGTTGATGGAGTCGTACTCGTCATGATCCAAATCACCGATGATCCTAGTGCCGAACGGACGGCACCTCCGCGATCAACACACGTACAGACCGGTGACGTCTCCCATGCCTTGATCCAGCAAGGAGAGAGGGAGAGGTTGAGGAAGACTCCATCCAGCAGCAGCACAACGGCGTGGTGGTGATGGAGGAGCGTGGCAATCCTGCAGGGCTTCGCCAAGCACCACGGGAGAGGAGAAGGACTTGGGAGAGGGGGAGGGCTGCACCAAAGGCAAAACGGGTGTGTTGAGAGGCCCTCCTTCCCCACTATATATAGGGAGCCCAAAGGGGGGGTGCGCCAGCCCTAGGAGATCCATTCTCCTGGGGGGGCGGCAGCCAGGGAGGTTTCCCCCCCCCCCCCCCCAAGGCACCTAGGAGATGCCTTACCCCCTTGGGACTCTTCCTTAGGTTTCCCCCCCACCCTAGGCGCATGGGCCCTAGGGGGAAGTGGCGCCCCAGCCCACTTTGGGCTGGATCCCTTCCCACTTCAGCCCATGGGACCCTTCGGGATAGGTGGCCCCACCCGGTGGGCCCCCGGGACCCTTCCAGTGGTCCTGGTACAATACCGGTGACCCCGAAACTTGTCCCGATGGCCGAAATAGGACTTCCTATATATAAATCTTTACCTCCGGACCATTCCGGAACTCCTCGTGACGTCCGGGATCTCATCCGGGACTCCGAACAACATTCGGTAACCACATACAAACTTCCTTTATAACCCTAGCATCATCGAACCTTAAGTGTGTAGACCCTACGGGTTCGGGAGACATGCAGACATGACCGAGACGTTCTCCGGTCAATAACCAATAGCGGGATCTGGATACCCATGTTGGCTCCCACATGTTCCACGATGATCTCATCGGATGAACCACGATGTCAAGGACTTAATCAATCCCGTATACAATTCCCTTTGTCTAGCGGTATTGTACTTGCCCGAGATTCGATCGTCGGTATCCCTATACCTTGTTCAATCTCGTTACCGGCAAGTCTCTTTACTCGTTCCGTAACACATCATCCCGTGATCAACTCCTTGATCACATTGTGCACATTATGATGATGTCCTACCGAATGGGCCCAGAGATACCTCTCCGCTTACACGGAGTGACAAATCCCAGTCTCGATTCGTACCAACCCAACACACACTTTCGGAGATACCCGTAGTGTACCTTTATAGCCACCCAGTTACGTTGTGACGTTTGGCACACCCAAAGTATTCCTACGGTATCCGGGAGTTGCACAATCTCATGGTCTAAGGAAATGATACTTGACATTAGAAAAGCTTTAGCATACGAACTACACGATCTAGTGCTATGCTTAGGATTGGGTCTTGTCCATCACATCATTCTCCTAATGATGTGATCCCGTTATCAACGACATCCAATGTCCATGGTCAGGAAACCGTAACCATCTATTGATCAACGAGCTAGTCAACTAGAGGCTTACTAGGGACATGGTGTTGTCTATGTATCCACACATGTATCTGAGTTTCCTATCAATACAATTATAGCATGGATAATAAACGATTATCATGAACAAGGAAATATAATAATAACTTATTTATTATTGCCTCTAGGGCATATTTCCAACACTCTCCCACTTGCACTAGAGTCAATAATCTAGTTCACATCGCCATGTGATTAACACTCACAGGTCACATCGCCATGTAACCAACATCCAAAGAGTTTACTAGAGTCAATAATCTAGTTCACATCACTATGTGATTAACACTCAATGAGTTCTTGGTTTGATCATGTTGCTTGTGAGAGAGGTTTTAGTCAACGGGTCTGCAACATTCAGATCCGTATGTACTTCGCAAATCTCTATGTCATCTTGTAGATGCAGCTACTACGCTATATTTGGAGCCATTTCAAATAACTGTTCTACTTGGAGCTATTCTAAATTGTTGCTCCATTATACGTATCCGGTATCTCTACTCAGAGCTATCCGGATAGGTGTTAAGCTTGCATCGACGTAACCCTTTACGACGAACTCTTTTACCACCTCCATAATCGAGAAAATTCCTTAGTCCACTAGTTACTAAGGATAACTTTGACCGCTGTCCTGTGATCCATTCTTGGATCACTCTTGTACCCCTTGACTGACTCATGGCAAGGCACACTTCAGGTGCGGTACACAGCATAGCATACTGTAGAGCCTATGTCTTAAGCATAGGGGACGACCTTCGTCCTTTCTCTCTATTCTGCCGTGGTCGAGCTTTAAGTCTTAACTTCATACCTTACAACTCAGGCAAGAACTCCTTCTTTGACTGATCCATCTTGAACACCTTCAAGATCATGTCAAGGTATGTGCTCATTTGAAAGTACCATTAAGCGTTTTGATCTATCCTTATAGATCTTGATGCTCAATGTTCAAGTAGCTTAATCCAGGCTTTCCATTGAAAAACACTTTCCAAATAACCCTATATGCTTTCCAGAAATTCTACGTCATTTCTGATCAACAATATGTCAACAACATATACTCATCAGAAATTCTATAGTGCTCCCACTCACTTCTTTGGAAATACAAGTTTCTCATAAACTTTGTATAAACCCAAAATCTTTGATCATCTCATCAAAGCGTACATTCCAACTCCGAGATGCTTACTCCAGTCCTCAGAAGGATTGCTGGAGCTTTGCATACTTATTAGCATCTTTCAGGATTGACAAAACCTTCCGGTTGTATCACATACAACCTTTCCTCAAGAAAATCGTCGAGGAAACAATGTTTTGACATCCTATCTGCAAGATTTCATAAATAATGCAGTAATCGCTAATATAATTCCAACAGACTCTTAGCATCGCTACGAGTGAGAAAGTCTCATCGTAGTCAACTCCTTGAACTTGTCGGAAAACATCTTAACGACAAGTCGAGCTTTCTTAATGGTGATACTTACCATCATTGTCCGTCTTCCTTTTAAAATCCATCTGTACTCAACAGCCTCACGACCATCGAGCTGTTCTGTCAAAGTCTACACTTTGTTTCCATACATGGATCCTCTCTCGGATTTTATGGCCTCGAGCCATTTATCGGAATCCGGGCCCACCATCGCTTCTCCATAGCTCGTAGGTTCATTGTTGTCTAGCAACATGACTTCCAAGACAGGATTACGTACCACTCTGAAGTAGTACGCATCCTTGTCATCCCACGAGGTTTGGTAGTGACTTGATCTGAAGTTTCATGATCACTATCATAAGCTTCCACTTCAATTGGTGTAGGTGCCACAGGAACAACTTCCTGTGCCCTGCCACACACTAGTTGAAGAGACGGTTCAATAACCTCATCAAGTCTCCACCATCCTCCCACTCAATTCTTTCGAGAGAAACTTTTCCTCGAGAAAGGACCCGATTCTAGAAACAATCCCTTATTGCTTTCGGATTCTGATACAGGAGGTCTACCCAACTGTTTTGGGTGTCCTATGAAGATGCATTTATCCGCTTTGGGTTCGAGCTTACCAGCCTGAAACTTTTTCACATAAGTGTCGCACCCCAAACTTTTAAGAAATGACAGCTTAGGTTTCTCTAAACCATAGTTCATACGGTGTCATCTCATCGGAATTATGTGGTGCCCTATTTCAAGTGAATGTGGTTGTCTCTAATGCCTAACCCATAAACTATTGTGGTAATTCGATAAGAGACATCATGGTATGCATCATATCCAATAGGGTGCAGTTATGATGTTCGGACACACCATCACACTATGGTGTTCCAGGCTGTATCAGTTGTGAAACAATTTCCACAATGTCTTAATTCTGTGCCAAACTCGTAATTCAGATATTCATCTCTATGATCATATCATAGATATTTTATCCTCTTGTCATGACGATCTTTCAACTTCACCCTGAAATTACTTGAACCTTTCAATAATTCAGACTCATGATTTATCAAGTAAATATACTCAACATCTACTCAAATCATCTATGAAGTAAGAACATAACGATATCCACTACACGCCTCAGCACTCATTGGACTGCACACATCGAAATGTATTACTTCCAACAAGTTGCTTTCTAGTTCCATTTTACTGAAAACGAGGCTTTCAGTCATCTTGCCCATGTGGTATGATTTGCATGTCTCAAGTGATTCAAAATCAAGTGAGTCCAAACGGTCCATTTGCATGGAGTTTCTTCATGCATATACACCAATAGACATGGTTCGCATGTCTCAAACTTTTCAAAAACGAGTGAGCCCAAAGATCCATCAACATGGAGCTTCTTCATGCGTTTTATACCGATATGACTTACGTGGCAGTGCCACAAGTAGGTGGTACTATCATTACTATCTTTTGGCATGAACATGTGTATCACTACGATCGAGATTCAATAAACCATTCATTTTAGGTGCAAGACCATTGAAGGTATTATTCAAATAAACAGAGTAACCATTATTCTCCTTAAATGAATAACCGTATTGCGATAGACATAATCCAATCATGTCTATGCTCAACGCAAACACCAATCTCGATGGTAGAGGGAGCGTACGATATTTGATCAACCTTGGAAATACTTCCAACACATATCGTCAGCTCACCTTTATCTAGTCTCCGTTTATTCCGTACCTTTTATTTCGAGTTACTAACACTTAGCAACCGAACCGGTATCCAATACCCTGGTGCTACTAGGAGTACTAGTAAAGTACACATCAACACAATGTATATCCAATATACTTCTATTGACCTTGCTAGCCTTCTAATCTACCAAGTATCTAGGGTAATTCTGCTCCAGTGGTTGTTCCCCTTATTACAGAAGCACTTAGTCTCGGGTTTGGGTTCAACCTTGGGTTTCTCCACTAGAGCGGCAGCTGATTTGCTGTTTCATGAAGTATCCCTTCTTGCCCTTGCCCTTCTTGAAACTAGTGGTTTCACTAACCATAAACAATTGATGCTCCTTCTTGATTTGTACTTTCGTGGTGTCAAACATCACGAATATCTCAAGGATCATCATATATGTCCCTGTTATATTATAGTTCATCACGAAGCTCTAGCAGCTTGGTGGTAATGACCTCGGAGAAACATCACTATCTTATCTGGAAGATTAACTCCCACTCGATTCAAGCGATTGTTGTACTCAGACAATCTGTGCACAAGCTCAACGATTGAGCTTTTCTCCTTAGTTTGTAGGCTAAGAGAATCGTCGGTGGTCTTATACCTCTTGACGTGGGCACAAGCCTGAAATCCCAATTTCAGCCCCCAAAACATCCCATATGTTTCGCGACGTTTCAGAAACGTCTTCGGTGCCTCAACTCTAAACCGTTTAACTGAACTTATCACGTAGTTATCAAAATGTGTATGTCAGATGTTTGCAACATCCACAGACAACGTTCGAGGTTCAGCACACTGAGCGGTGCATTAAGGACATAAGCCTTCTAAGAAGCAATGAGGACAATCCTCAGTTTACGGACCTAGTCCGCATAATTGCTACTATCAACTTTCAACTAAATTTTCTCTAGGAACATATCTAAACAGTAGAACTAAAGCGCGAGCTACGACATAATTTGCAAAATCCTTTTTGACTATGTTCAGGATAAACAAGTTCATCATATGAACTCCCACTCAGATAGACATCCCTCTAGTCATCTAAGTGATTACATGATCCGAGTCAACTAGGCCGTGTCCGATCATCACGTGAACATCTTCATGTTGATCGTATCTTCGATACGACTCATGCTCGACCTTTCGGTCTTCTGTGTTCCGAGGCCATGTCTATACACATGCTAGGCTCGTCAAGTTAACCCTAAGTGTTTTGCATGTGTAAAACTGTCTTACACCTGTTGTATGTGAACGTAAGGATCTATCACACCCGATCATCACGTGGTGCTTCGAAACGACGAACTTTAGCAACGGTGCACAGTTAGGGGAGAACACTTCTTGAAATTGTTGTAAGGGATCATCTTATTTACTACCGTCATTCTAAGTAAACAAGATGTATAAACATGATAAAGATCACATGCAATCAAATTGTGACATGATATGGCCATCATCACTTTGCTCCTTCTGATCTCCATCTTCGGGGCTCCATGATTATCTTGTCACTGGCATGACACCATGATCTCCATCATCATGATCTCCATCATCGTGTCTTCTTGAAGTTGTCTCGTCATCTATTACTTCTACTACTATGGCCAACGCTTTAGCAATAAAGTAAAGTAATTACATGACGTTTAAGTTGACACGCAGGTCATAAATAAATAAAGACAACTCCTATGGCTCCTGCCGGTTGTCATATTCATCGACATGCAAGTCGCGATACCTATTACAAGAACATGATCAATCTCATACATCACATATATCATTCATCACATCCTTTTGGCCATATCACATCACATAGCATACCCTGCAAAAACAAGTTAGACGTCCTCTAATTGTTGTTTGCATGTTTTACGTGGCCGCTATGGGTTTCTAGCAAGAACGTTTCTTACCTACGCAAAAACCACAACGTGATATGCCAATTGCTATTTACCCTTCATAAGGACCCTTTTCATCGAATCCGATCCGACTAAAGTGGGAGAGACAGACACCCGCCAGCCACCTTATGCAACTAGTGCATGTTTGTCGGTGGAACCGGTCTCACGTAAGCATACGTGTAAGGTTGGTCCGGGCCGCTTCATCCCACAATACGAGGATGGAAAGCTGTGCTGAAGCGGATGTTGGTGCCCATGGCCTTCTGAAAAGAATCCCAAAACTTGGAGGTAAAGATGCTGCCACAGTCTGAAGAGATCACCTGAGGAATACCGTGCAGAGAGACAATTCGAGAGGTATAGAGTTCCGCCAATTGAGCTGCAGTGATTGACTCTTTGATAGGCAGAAAGTGAGCCACTTTGGTGAGTTTGTCAATGACAACAAATATAGCATCATTGCCATGCTTGGACTTTGGAAACCCAGTCACGAAGTCCATTTCAATGTGGTCAAACTTCCATTCTGGAATGGCAAGAGGTTGGAGGAGACCTGCTGGCCTTTGGTGTTCTGCCTTCACTCTTCCGCAGACATCACATTCATTCACGAATTGAGCAATCTCGCTCTTCATTCGAGTCCACCAATAAGCCTGCTTCAGGTCCTGATACATCTTCGTACTCCCAGGTTGGATGGAGAGGAGAGAATTGTGAGCCTCGTTCATGATCAATTTACGAAGTTCACCTTTGGGTACAACAATTCGATCCACGAAGAAGAGAGTGTCCTTGTCATCAAGGCGGTAGCACTTGTACTTGGGTTGACTCTTGGCAATCCCAATCTTCACCTTTTTCACCATAGCATCAAGAAGCTGGGCTTGGCGAATCAGGTCTTCCAAGGTAGGAGAGACTTGAAGGTTGGCGAGGAAACCTTGAGGAACCACTTGCAGATTAAGTTTGCGGAAAGCTTCACAAAGCTCGGGTTGATAAGGCTTGAGAATCAGACTGTTGCAATATGCTTTCCTGCTCAAAGCGTCAGCAATCACATTGGCCTTGCCTGGAGTATACTCGATACTCGGATTATACTCTTGAATCATTTCGACCCATCGAGTTTGCTTGAGATTGAGATTAGGCTGAGTGAAGATGTACTTGAGACTCTTGTGATCAGTGAAAATGTCCACTTTTCTTCCCAATAGAAGATGTCTCCAAGTCAAAAGAGCATGCACAACTGCCGCCAACTCGAGATCATGAGTGGGGTAGTTCTTCTCAATAGGCTTCAACTGGCGAGAGGTATAAGCAGCAACTTTCTTCTCTTGCATCAATACTGCACCGAGACCTTGGAGAGAGGCATCACAAAAGACCTCGTACGGCTTGGATTCATCAGGCAGAGTCAGAACTGGAGCAGTGACCAATTTCTCTTTCAAAGTGTTGAAAGCAATGTCACACTCCGGAGACCAAACGTACTTGACGTGCTTCTGGAGAAGATTTGAGAGAGGCTTCACGATCTTAGAAAAGTTTTCAACGAATCTTCG
Source organism: Triticum urartu (assembly GCF_003073215.2). Taxonomy (NCBI): domain Eukaryota; kingdom Viridiplantae; phylum Streptophyta; class Magnoliopsida; order Poales; family Poaceae; genus Triticum; species Triticum urartu. The sequence continues at coordinate 567,976,266 of NC_053022.1, read as the reverse complement.
GCAGTAGCTTGCGAGACCGAGGAAGCTACGGAGTTGCTTCACGTTCTGAGGAGGTTCCCAATTAACAATTGCAGACACCTTCTCAGGATTCACGGCAATGCCCTTGGCAGAGATGATATGACCAAGATAAAGAACCTCATCGAGCCAAAATTCACACTTGGAGAACTTGGCGTAGAACTGGTGTTCCCTCAGCTTATCAAGAACCAAACGCAAGTGCTTGGCATGATCTTCCTTGTTCTTCGAGAAAACCAGAATGTCGTCGAGATAGACCAAAACGAAGTCATTGGTGTAGGCGTTGAAGATGAAGTTCATCATGCGAGAGAACGTCGGAGGAGCGTTGACGAGACTAAAAGACATGACAGTGTATTCATATGACCCATAGCTTGTCCTGAAAGCCGTCTTGGGAATATCTTGCTCACGGATTCGAATCTGATGATAACCCATACGGAGATCAAGCTTGGAGAATACTTGAGCACCTTTGAGTTGTTCGAACAGCTCATTGATGTTGGGAAGTGGGTATTTGTTCTTGATGGTCTTCTTGTTCAATGGACGGTAATCAACACAAAGTCGGTCCGTTCCATCCTTCTTCTTCACAAAAAGAACACCACAACCCCACGGAGAAGAACTAGGCCGGATGAGACCCATTCTCTCTCTTGAATATCGAGTTGCTTCTTCAGCTCCTTCAACTCTTCAGGTCCGAGCTTGTAAGGACGTTTGCACACAGGTTCCGTGCCGGGCTCAAGATCAATAACGAATTCAACTGGCCGGTGCGGAGGCATTCCTGGGAGCTCTTCTGGAAAGACGTCTTGATATTCGCAAACGACTGGAATTTGCGAGATAGCATCCAGTTCACCCTTCTCATTGAGAGAAAACAGACGGATGGTATTATCCCGAGCTGCAAAGACAATTACATCCTCAGACGAATGAGTCAATTGAATCTGCCTGGCCTGCACAATCAAGCTGAGCCTTGTGCTTAGAGAGCCAATCCATTAAGATCGATATCTGAGTTACCAAGAACCATTGGGGAAGAAAGGAACTTGTAGTCACCCAACGTGATAGTAACATCTGGCACCTCCAGACTTGCACTCAAACGTTTGCCAGGAGAAACGATATCCATTTGTTTACCCAAATGAGAAGAAACGAACTCATGCTTGGTAAAAAATGGCTTTGACATGAAATAATGCGATGCACCCGTGTCAAAAAGAACTCTTGCAGGAATATCGTTAACAGGAAGGTTACCCATGATCACATCTGACGAATCCTCTGCCTGAGCTGCATTCATCAAGTTGACCTTGGCGTGCTTGGGGTTATGCTTGACCACAGCTGTACTTGCCGATCTGACAGGAGGAGGAGGAGGAAGACGTCTCTGGTTGAAACACTTGTTGGCATAGTGACCCTTATGTTGGCACTTGTTGCACGTGACCTCTGAAAGCGGACGGTGGTACGGAGCACTCGATCTTGGAGCTTGAGACGAAGTCTTGTTCTGAAAGCCAGGGTTGGGTGGGTGGGAAGAACCACTGCCACCTTTGCTCTTCTGCTGATACGGCTGACGGAACGGAGGAGGAGGAAGCCAAAACTTCTGCTGCTTGTCCACTTGAGTAGAGGAAGAAGGAGTAGCATCTCTGACTCGCTTCTTGGAAGCATCACACCTCAACTGAGCAGCCTCTTGCTTCAGTGCCATGTTGTAGAACTCATCGTACCTCAACGTCTCAAAGAGAACAAGAGCGAGCTGAATCTCTTCTCTGAGACTACCCCTGAACTGGTATATCATGCTCTTCTCATCAGGTACGTCCTGCTTGGCAAAACGGGCGAGCTTCTGGAACAACTTGTTGTACTCATAGACAGACAAAGAGCCTTGCTTCAAGTTGCGGAATTCCTCACACTTACTTTCAGTCACAGTCTGAGGGATGTGATGAGCTTGGAAATCTCAACGAAAATCATCCCAAGTGATCAGACGTCCACCTCTGGAATCCTTGTACTGCTGGAACCACTCTGCAGCGTGATCTTTGAGCTGGAAGGAAGCAAACTTGACGAAATCTTCAGGCCTGACGTTGCTGCACTCAAAATGCTTACACAGATCCACAAGCCAATCGTCAGCATCGGTTGCCTCAACACAATTGCTGAACGTCTTCGGCCCATTAGCAAGGAACTGGTTCAGTGAAGCAAAATGGTTCTGATTGTTGCCTTGATTCCCTTGACTGCCTTGATTGCACTCTTGGAGGATTTGCATGATCAACTGCGTGTTTGCATTGGTTGCGGCCATCACAGCTTGCCATGCCTCCGGAGGAGGTGGAGGTGGTGGCAGATCAGGATTCGGAGTCGTGCGCGTTGGAGGAGCCATCCTGAAGAGGTTGACCACCATTAGCACATTGATAGGAAAATGAAGCTGAATCCAACGGAATGAAAATTGCAACATAAGTCTTCACATCCGAACAAAACGAACGAATGCATTTCTCTTGAAATGGTCACATATCCGTAAATTGTGAAGCCATGAAGAATTAGGTAGAAAAAGATAAATCAACAAGGTACGGATCAAGAACGAATAATCGGTAAGAAATCCCAATCTCAAACCAATATCCGTGGAAGAAGAGCTAGAGCTACAAGAATTCCCACCTATGACACTCCCGAACCTCTCCGGTTATGCAATCAGGTGTTGGGGATACAGGGGAAGCATAATATCTCACCCAAACTAGCAAATCCTACATCCAGCTGTATCCATCCTTCAACACATAACCAAGAAACCTTCAGAAACCATCTATCTCAACCTTCGAAAAGCATCTGTTATACAAGTTATGGCGATACTCCCGAACTCCCGCCCCAGTACTGGGTGGCGTCGAGGTTATCTCACCAACGAACTGCATAAAAGAGATTTTCGATGTCGGCGTACTAAACTCAGGTATTCCAGAACTGCAACGATAAAATTATGATGACAACACCTCAGAGCTCAACTCCCCGGGACACTTCCACTAAACCCCTGACTGGAGGCACCAAGACAATGTTCTCATCATAAAACCATCGGAACGATTCCAAGATACCTGCGTGATCCTAATTTTTTTTTGTGAAATTTGAGAAGAGAAGAGTCAAAACTCTACGTCAGGATGCATTACCAGAGCGATGAGGAGACTGGGAAGTAAAAATAATTCCTAAACTCTCCGATATATAATTCCTAAATGACTCAAAACATTTTTTCTAGACACAACTCGGCCGCTAAAAACGATCAATCAGTGGGGGCTCCTAAGGTCGGGGAAGGCTCTGATTACCAACTTGTAACACCCTCGATGCGACTATATCTCCCATGTGTCGAGGCACGACTTAGAGGCATAATCGCATTGAAGGCATAGGCCGCAAGTCGGGTAATCATCACAAACATCCCATGTAATACAGATAATGAAAAGGGATAACATATTTGGCTTACACTCGCCACGTCAATCAAGTACATAAATAACATACATCATCCAAACACTCATGGCCCGACTACGGCGTCAAAATAAAAGATAACCCAACAAGCGACATGGTCCCGATCACCCCAACTGGGCACCACTACTGATCATCAGGAAAAGAAACATAGTAACGCTGAGAGTCCTCGCGTACTCCCACTTGAGCTCAAGCGCGCCATCTAGAGCTGTATCATCTGGCCCTGCATCTGGTGTAATAGTAATCTGTGAGCCACAGGGACTCAGCAATCTCGCACCCTCGCGATCAAGACTATTTAAGCTTAATAGGTCGGTGGCCGCTCGAGGGGCCCAGGAGACAGGGGGCGCGCTCAGGAGGGGTGGGTGTGCCCTCCTATCTCCTGGCGGCCTGGATTGCTTCTTGACTTGCACTCCAAGTCCTCTGGATCACGTTCGTTCCAAAAATCATGCTCCCGAAGGTTTCATTCCGTTTGGGCTCCGTTTGATATTCCTTTTCTTTGAAATACTGAAATAGGAAAAAAACAGCAATACGGGCTGGGCCTCCGTTTAGTAGGTTAATCCCAAAAATGATATAAATATGTAAAATAAAGCCCACAAACATCCAAAAGGGGTAATATAATAGCATGGGACAATAAAAAATTATAGATATGTTGGAGACGTATCAAGCATCCCCGAGCTTAATTCCTCCTCGTCCTCGAGTAGGTAAATGATAAAAATAGAATTTTTGATGTGGAATGCTACCTAGCATAATTCTCAATGTATTTTTCTTTATTGTGGCATGAATGTTCAGATCCAAATGATTCAAAATAAAAGTTCATATTGATAAAAGAAATAGTAATACTTCAAGCATACTAATCAAAGCAATCATGTCTTCTCAAAATAACATGGCTAAAGAAAGTTCATCCCTACAAAATCATATAGTTAGGCTATGCTTCGTTTTCATCACACAAAGATGTTCCCAAATTCTACACCCCTGATGACAAGCCAAGCAATTGTTTCGTACTCAAATAATCTCATACTTTTTCAACCTTCACGCAAGACATGAGCGTGATCCATGGATATAGCACTATGGGTGGAATAGAATATGATGATGGGGATTGTGTGGAGAAGACAAAAAAGGAGAAAGTCTCACATTGACGAGGATAATCAACGAGCTATGGAGATGCCCATCAATTGATGTCAACATGAGGAGTAGGGATTGCCATGCAACGGATGCACTAGAGCTATAAATGAATGCTCAACAAAAGAAAACTAGTGGGTGTGCATCCAACTTGCTTGCTCACGAAGACCTAGGGCATTTGAGGAAGCTGTAACACCCTCGATGCGACTATATCTCCCACGTGTCGAGGCACGACTTAGAGGCATAATCGCATTGAAGGCATAGGTCGCAAGTCGGGTAATCATCACAAACATCCCATGTAATATAGATAATGAAAAGGGATAACATAGTTGGCTTACACTCGCCACGTCAATCAAGTACATAACATACATCATCCAAACACTCATGGCCCGACTACGGCGCCAAAATAAAAGATAACCCAACAAGCGACATGGTCCCGATCACCCCAACTGGGCACCACTACTGATCATCAGGAAAAGAAACATAGTAATGCTGAGAGTCCTCGTCATACTCCCACTTGAGCTCGAGCGCGCCATCTGGAGTTGTATCATCTGGCCCTGCATCTGGTGTAATAGTAATCTGTGAGCCACAGGGACTCAACAATCTCACACCCTCGCGATCAATACTATTTAAGCTTAATAGGTAGGGTAAGGTAAATATATGTGGAGCTGCAGCAAGCGACTAGCAAGTATGGTGGCTAACTTATTCGCAAAAGAGAGCGAGAAGAGGAGGCAAAGCGCGAGCGAGAAACTAGAGAGTAACCTGCACAAACATAACTCCAACACTGTGTCCACTTCCCGGACTCCGCCGAGAAGAGGCCATCACGGTAACACACTCAGTTGATTCATTTTAATTAATTTAAGGTTCAAGTTATCTACAACCGGACATTAACAAATTCCCATCCGCCCATAACCGCGGGCACGGCTTTCGAAACTTCAATCCCTGCAGGGGAGTCCCAACCTAGCCCATGACAAGCTCTCACGGTCAACGAAGGAATAGACCTCCACCCGAGACATTCCGATCAGACTTGGTATCCCGGTACAACAAGACATTTCGACAGGTTAAAACAAGACCAGCAACACCGCCCGAATGTGCCGACAAATCCCGATAGGAGCTGCACATATCTCGTTCTCAGGGCACACTCAGATAGGTCAAGCTACGAGTAAAACCAACCCTCGAGTTTCCCCGAGGTGGCCCTGCAGGCTGCCTGGTTCGGACCAACACTCAGAGGAGCACTGGCCCGGGGGGGTTTAAAATAAGATGACCCTCGGGCTCCGGAAACCCAAGGGAAAAGAGGCTAGGTGGCAAATGGTAAAACCAAGGCTGGGCATTGCTGGAAAAGCTTTAATCAAGGCGAACTATCAAGGGGTTCCCATTATAACCAAACCGCGTAAGGAATGCAAAATCCGGGAACATAACACCGATATGACGGAAACTAGGGCGGCAAGAGTGGAACAAAACACTAGGCGAGAGGCCGAGCCTTCCACCCTTTACCAAGTATATAGATACATTAAGATAACATGGCAATATAATGACATCCCAACAGTAAATAAATGTTCCAACAAGGAACGGTCTCCAATCTTCACCTGCAACTAGCAACGCTATAAGAGGGGCTGAGCAAAGCGGTAACATAGCCAATCAACGGTTTGCTAGGACAATGGTGGGTTAGAGGCTGAACATGGCAATTTGGGAGGCTTGAAAGCAAGTGGTAGGCATAGTAGCATTGGCATAGCAAAAGAGCGAGCAAACTAGCATAGCAAAGATAGTAGTGATTTCGAGGGTATGATCATCTTGCCTGCAAAGTTGTCAGAGTTGACTGGATCCTCGAAAGAAAACTCAAGGGGCTCCTCGTTAGCGAACTCGTCTTCCGGCTCTACCCAACCAAGACAAACAAGCAACAAGAACACAATCAACCACGTGCAAGCTCAACCAATAAGGTGCAAACATGGTATGCTATGCGGGATGCAATGCGGGATGCATATGCAAGATATGACATGAAATGCATGGACCTGGCCTCAACTTGGAAAACCAAGTGTGTCACTGGAAAGATGGGATGAAATCGCTTGAAAACGATATAAAGAACGCCGGAATCGGAGTTACGGTTTGGAAATGGCAAGCGATTCAAATATGACACCGGTCTGCGATTTACAGCAAGTAGGCATCTAAATGCAATGAGATGAACATGCTACAGCACCCAAACATGGCATCAAAATACATGGCAGGGAAGCATTCAAGATGCTTAACAAAAGTCTAGCACTGATCTACGTCCAATTCATCCATTAGGAGGTTCAAACAAGCATGGCAAAAACGCAAATGGTAAAACAGATCTCAGACTTAGTGAAATTAACACTTGTCTGGAATTTCAGATCATATAGCCCTCTTCGGAGCAACAAAACAACATGCTACAGGACCTGAACATGACAAAGGAAGACATGGCATGGAGCTACTCAACAAGCTTAACAAAAGTCCCTTAGTGACCTTGAGCCAAAAGGGATCACAAAATATACTAACAAGCACACGAACATAGCAAAAACATAATCAGTTTTCAGACTTACTGAAAACTGGGACATGCTGAAACATAACTCACGAAGGCATGGTTACGAGCTCGATGCACTCACTACGGAGCAAGTCATGGCAAGACAAGCATACATCCATTAAGAAGGCACAAAATGCAAGCTATACATGGTAAGAACAATGGCATAGCATGCACGGATCAACTACAATAACATCGGCAAAATCGCAAACAAGTGGACGATCTGCCCAGATTCACAACGAAGCAAAAGTAGAGCTCGATTGACTCAAGCTAGGGTGCTCCATATATGCAAACAAAGACATGGATGGATAGAGCACTACAATATTAACAAAACTCCTTTACTGATCATCCTCAAAAGAGGCACGGATCACTAGGAAACAACACGAACATATGGCATCATGAACTAAACAATCCAGGACTTAGTGAAATTACTAAGTCTCTGAAAATAGATTTACCGGGTGCCTCACTTTGCAAGCTTGCAATAGGCACCACACACATCACAAAAATACATGGGTTTCACCTATAGAAAGATGACAAAACCCTTAACAAAACATATGTAGGACTCATGGGCATATCATGCACACAATAATCATGGCAAAAATGACAAATGTCTAAGATGAACTAGCAGATCTAACAATTAACTCACGAAGCCCTCTTCTAACAGCATTTTGGGCATCAAGATGAACTCTAATGAAAATGATGCAGTGGGATGAAATGATGTACTCTCAGAGACGAACATTTTGATATGCTATATGTCCAAATCGGAGCTACGGATGCGGAGATATAGCAGGTCAAAGATAGCAAAATAATCTGCAGACTTAGGAGAAAAATGTCAACCCTAGGGTTTGAATTTCAGATCTGAGATCCGATCCGGCGCAGATCCCGAGGTTCGCCGTGGAAGAAGAAGGTCGCCGGAGTTCGTCGCCGGACTTGGCGAGGCACGCCGGCCGGAGGAGAGGAGGTCGCCGGGACGGCGTGGCGCGGTGGCGGCGGAGGGACGGCGCGGCCGGGCGGCGGGACGGCGCGGCCGGGCGGCGCGGTTGACGGACGGCGGCGGAGCAGCGGCGTCCGGTCGCCAGAGAGGACGAAGGCGGCGGCGGTCCGGGTCGCCGGCCTCGGGGAAGGAGGCGGCGGGAGGCGAGGCGATGGCGGGCGGTGGAACGGGCCGGGAAGGCCCGCCGTGGGCTCTCCGGGCCTCGGCGCGGGGGCGGCCGGCGGTTGCCACGTGGCGTGACGGGAAACGGCGAGGGGACGGCGGCGGACGTGTCCGGCCGGACGGACAATGTCCGGCGCGGCGGAGGAGATATTTTTAGGGTTTCAGGGAGGGGATCCGAGATTTGGAATGGGGGGGTCTATTTATAGGCATAGAGGGAGCTAGGAGAGTCCAAATGAGGTGCGGTTTTCGGCCACGCGATCGTGATCGAACGCTCTAGATGATGGAGCAGAGTTAGGTGGGTTTTGGGCCAACTTGGAGGGGTGTTGTGATGCAAGACACACGAGGCCTTTTCGGTCCCTCGGTTAACCGTTGGAGCATCAAACGAAGTCCAAATGGTACGAAACTTGACAGGCGGTCTACCGGTAGTAAACCAAGGCCGCATGAAAAGTCTCGGTCCAATCCGGAAATGTTTAAACCCCACACACGAAAGAAAGCTAGAAATGACCACCGGAGGAGAACGAAGCGCCGGCATGCAATACGGACAACGGGGAAAATGCTCGAATGCATGAGACGGACACGTATGCAAATGCAATGCACATGATGACATGATATGAGATGCATGACAACGATAAAAACACACGGAGACAAAAACCCGAACCCGAGAAAATAAATTAACTTAAAGCCAGAAACGGCAAGAGTTGGAGTACAAACTGGGTAAATCATATCCAGGGTGTTACAGAAGCCCATCGTAGGAATATACAAGCCAAGTTCTATAATGAAAAATTCCCACTAGTATATGAAAGTGACAACATATGAGACTCAGTATATGAAAAACATGGTGCTACTTTGAAGCACAAGATATGAGACTCACTATATGAAGAACATGGTGCTAGTTTGAAGCACAAGTGTGGAAAAAGAGATAGTAACATTGCCCCTTTTATTTATTTTCTTTATTTTCTTTTTTTCTTTGGGCCTTTCTTTTTTTTTCTTTTTTTCTTTGGGACAATGCTCTAATAATGATGATCATCACACTTTTATTGGTTACAACACATGAATTACAACTCGAAACTAGAACAAGATATGACTCTATATGAATGCCTCCGGCGGTTTACCGGGATGGTGCAATGAATCAAGAGTGACATGTATGAAAAATTATGCATGGTGGCTTTGCCACAAATACGGTGTCAACTACATGATCATGCAATGACAATATGACAAAAGTAATGTATGTCATGATGGTGAACGGAACGGTGGAAAGTTTCATGGCAATATATCTCCTAATGGCTATGGAAATGCCATAATAGGTAGGTATGGTGGCTGTTTTGATGAAGATATAAGGAGGTTTCTGTGTGATAGAGCGTATCGTATCACGGGGTTTGGATGCACCAACGAAGTTTGCACCAACTCTCAAGGTGAGAAAGGGCAATGCATGGTACCGAAGAGGCTAGCAATGGTGGAAAGGTAAACGACATCCAATGTCCATGGTCAGGAAACCGTAACCATCTATTGATCAACGAGCTAGTCAACTAGAGGCTTACTAGGGACATGGTGTTGTCTATGTATCCACACATATATCTGAGTTTCCTATCAATACAATTATAGCATGGATAATAAACGATTATCATGAACAAGGAAATATAATAATAACTTATTTATTATTGCCTCTAGGGCATATTTCCAACAAGCTCATCCCCGCACACAGGTAGTCTCAAGCGGTCCCCAGGAAGCCCCCATTGGCAGCCAATCAACCCGGGGAGGTCTCCTTCCCCATCTCCGGCAACCACAGCCGCCGCCATTGCCCCAGCCCTTACGGCGCCACCAAGGCTTCCCCCTCTCCGTTCTCTTCACCAAGAACTTCCTCTTCCTCCCATGAACCATTTCCCCTGCTCAATTTTGATCGGGGCTCACCGCGGGAGAAAATTCACTTTGCCCGACGACCACCGTCCGCCGCAAAGCTCGCCGCCGGCAGCTCCGTCCACCCCCGAGACCGTAACAACTACCGAAGTGACCGTCCCGATCCCCTGAGCCCGCGGGTGACCTCCGTTTCCCGAACGGTGCCGCCATTCGCCGGCGAGCATCGCCGGAGTCCCGCCTCCTCTCGGGGCAGAGGAAGAGGAGGGAGTCCGACTAGTCAAACCTGACCAGTGGGTCCCCCGGGCCCACTGTTAGTGACTCGCGCGCCGTCCACGCTGGATAAGTGGAGGCGTAAAGGCTCAAGTACCTCTTCTCTGTGCGAAAGCGTAATTCCGTTCGAACCGTTTTCTTTTCTGATTTTTCTTTTAAACAGATTTTGACCAGAGCTTTGACTGTCTATAACTTTTTAGATACAACTCCAAATGAATTAATTCTTTTTCCTACCTCTCTCAAATATGGTCTAGTTTATTTTAAGATTTATTTCAAAAAAATTCAAACAACTTTTTGTGCTGCTTTGATTTGTATGTTAATTTAAATTTATTTAAAATAGGATTTTTGGAGAGAGGAAGGAAATCTTTCAAAGGCTTTGGAGTGCACCCTGCCTTTCCACACCATGAAGGCAAGCATTCTGAACCCCGGAATAATATTTTGGTGTGTCAGTCGACACGTTTATGACACCACCTTATTTCGGAGTATTGTTATTTCATGTGATATTATCATTTGCATGGATGCATTTTTGTGGTTTCCTTGCTGTTGGAAATGAACATACTTGTGATGGAAATCATCCTCATGTGCCTTGCATGCATGCCGGAAAGGAATCCGGGAAAGCCTCTGCCTCGGGTAGGCGTGAGCTTGTCGCCGGTTTCCGTCGGGACGGTTATATCCGGCATGGCATGGTAAGGTATAATGAGTGTTGATTTTGTTGGATGGAATATATATTCGTTATGCTAATCATGCAAGGAGTTGATAAGCCTCCTGAGTCGACCCTAGATCGAGTCTTGTTCCAGTAACCCCCATACTTGCCTCGTACTACCACTAGTCCCTGCCGCAGGTAGGGTACGGTTCAGTAAGTCGTCAACCCCTTTCAAGCACACACCGTACAGAGAGGCCATGGTGGGAGATACCGGTTGTAGCCGGTAGGCTAGCCACCTGGTCCGGGGGCATGGGTGTTTCCGGTTGAGACCGAGAGGGGAGGCCACCCCTTAGAGCGCGCGATAAAAATTTGATCCCATGCTACGCGAGGTTGTAGCCTCCCCACTTAGAGTTTTGCTTAACAAGTGTCTTGGGTGATTCCAGACACCGGTGAGTTAAGCTGGTGTGTGCAAGTCAGGTGTGTTTTCAATTAAAAGACCGTAGATGGAATTAGTCCCGATGGACTAAAGGAATCCGTTACTCGTGGGTAAAGAGTACACCCTCTGTAGAGATATTAAACCTATTCGAATAGCTCTGTCCGTGGTTAAGGATTACAGTCTGGGATGGGTCACGTGTCGGTCTTAGTGTCGGTCTTCGGAGGAGAAACTGTTAAACCAGAACTGGGATCACGATTTGAGACTTGTGATGATTATGATCATTATTTCGTTGTGGACTAACCCGTTATATTATTGGCATTATCGAATGTCCCTGGGATGGTTCTACCTCCTGGATATTCACTGTGATTATTTTATCAGCCCTTTATGTGGCGTCGCTCAGACGCCTGACTGTGGCATGTTTAGTACTTCGTTCAATTATAAGCCCTTTATGTGGCGTCGCTCAGACGCCTGACTGTGGCATTGCCTGTTATTTATTTATTTCATAAGCCCTTTATGAGGTGTCGCTCAGACGCCCGACTGTGGCATTGCCTGTTATTTATTTATTTCATAAGCCCTTTATGAGGTGTCGCTGAGACGCCCGACTGTGGCATTGCTTGTTATTTATTTATTTCATAAGCCCTTTATGAGGTCTCGCTAAGACGCCCAACTGTGGCATTGCTTGTTATTTATTCTACTTTATAAGCCCTTTATGTGGTGTCGCACAGACGCCCGACTGCGGCATTTTATTCCCGCTCCTTTATTACTTATCCATGTTACATATAAATAACCTGCTTGCATGCATCAAGAAGTGTTTTATTTATGACTAACCATGTGATCATGGCATATTTTAATACGTGTTTATCAAATATATTATTCCAGTGTTCATAATGTTTGCGAGTACATTCAAAGTACTCACTGGCTTGTCCTTGGCTATTGTCTTGGCCAGATATCTGCTTGGAGAGGAGCGTTGCGATGACAGCCCCGGAAACTAGGCAACGGTGATAGCAGCCTCGCGAAGATAGGAGTTAACCTGGTCAGTTGTTCCTGTGGGAAATGGAGTCCCATACCCGGATGATCCACAAACCGCTTCCGCCCTCAACCACTAGCAACCATTTTTTGAACTCATAGGCCACAATGGTCTTGTTCCTCATATTGTGTATTTTTTGCTTGGAATTTCTGTATCATGATGCCTCATCAGCTAACAGTAATCCTGGGGCTGATGAGCTCGACGGCCATTTTCTGGAAATCAATGTCCGAAAAACCGGTCGCGACACACGTCCGTGTTCTTCTTAAAATCCACATGTACCTAACAGCCTTACGACCATCAAGTAGTTCTTCCAAAGTCTACACTTTGTTTTCATACATGGATCCTCTCTCGGATTTTATGGCCTCGAGCCATTTTTCGGAATCTGGGCCCACCATCGCTTCTCCATAGCTCATAGGTTCATCGTTGTCCAACAACGTGACCTTTAATACAGGGTTACCACTTAGAAGTTGTACACACCCTTGTCAACCTATGAGGTTCGATAGTAACTCGATCTGAAGCTCCATGATCATCATCATTAGCTTTCTTTTCAACTGAGGCAGGTGCCACAGAAACATTTTTCTTGTGCTGCGCTACTCTCTGGTTGAAGTAAAGGTTCAACAACCTTATCAAGTTCTATCTTCCTCCCACTCAATTCTTTCGAGAGAAACTTTTCCTCGAGAAAGTACCCGATTCGAGAAACAATCCCTATTCCTTTCGGATCTGAGACAGGAGGTATACCCAACTATTTTGGGTGTCCTATGAAGATGCATTTATCCGCTTTGGGTTCGAGCTTATCAGCCTGAAACTTTTCACATAAGCGTCGCAGCCCCAAACTTTTAAGAAACGACAGCTTAGGTTTCTCTGAACCATAGTTCATACGGTGTTGACTCAAACGGAATTGCGTGGTGCCCTATTTAAAGTGAATGTGGTTGTCTCTAATGCCTAAACCCATAAACTATAGTGGTAATTCGATAAGAGACATCATGGTATGCACCATGTCCAATAGGGTGCAGTTATGATGTTCGGACACACCATCACACTATGGTGTTCCAGGCTGTATCAGTTGTGAAACCATTTCCACAATGTCTTAATTCTGTGCCTAACTCGTAATTCAGATATTCATCTCTATGATCATATCATAGATATTTTATCCTCTTGTCACGACGATCTTTCAACTTCACCCTGAAATTACTTGAACCTTTCAATAATTCAGACTCGTGATTCATCAAGTAAATATACAGTATCTACTCAAATCATCTGTGAAGTAAGAACATAACGATATCCACTACATGCCTCAGCACTCATTGGACTGCACACATCAAGATGTATTACTTCCAACAAGTTGCTTTCTTGTTCCATCTCACTGAAAACGAGGCCTTTCAGTCATCTTGTCCATGTGGTATGATTTGCATGTCTCAAGTGATCCAAAATCAAGTGAGCCCAAACAATCCATCTGCATGGAGTTTCTTCATGCATATATACCAATAGGCATGGTTCGCATGTCTCAAGTGATTCAAAATCAAGTGAGTCCAAAGATCCATCAACATGGAGCTTCTTCATGCGTTTTATACCATTATGACTCAAATTGCAGTGCCACAAGTATGTGGTACTATCATTACTATGTTATATCTTTTGGCATGAACATGTGTATCACTACGATCGGGATTCAATAAACCATTCATTTCAGGTATCATTCAAATAAACAGAATAACCATTATTCTCCTTAAATGAACAACCGTATTGCGATAAACATAATCCAATCATGTCTATGCTCAACGCAAACACCAAATAACAATTATTTAGGTTTAATACCAATCCCGATGGTAGACGGAGCGTTCGATGTTTGATCACATCAACCTTGGAAACAATTCCAACACATATCGTCGTCTCACCTTTGGCTAGTCTCCGTTTATTCCGTAGCCTTTTATTTTGAGTTACTAACACTTAGCAACCGAACCAGTATCTAATACCCTGGTGCTACTAGGAGTACTAGTAAAGTACACATATAATGTATGTCCAATACATAGTTCTGTCAACCTTGTCAGCCTTCTCATCTACCAAGTATCTAGGGTGGTTCCGCTTCAGTGACCGTTCCCCTTATTACAGAAGCACTTAGTCTCGGGCTTGGGTTCAACTTTGGGTTTCTTCACTAGAGCAGCAACTAGTTTGTTGTTTCATGAAGTATCCCTTTCTTGCCCTTGCCCTTCTTGAAACTAGTGGTTTTACTAACCATCAACAATTGATGCTCCTATTTGATTTCTACTTTCGCGGTGTCGCGAATAGCTCAAGGATCATATCTATCCCTGATATGTTATAGTTCATCACGAAGCTCTAGTAGCTTGGTGACAGTGACTTTGGAGAACCATCACTATCTTATCTGGAAGATTAACTCCCACTCGATTCAAGCGATTGTAGTACTCATCCAATCTGAGCACATGCTCAACGATTGAGCTTTTCTCCTTAGTTTGCAGGCTTAGGAAACTTGTCAGAGGTCTCATACCTCTTGACATGGGCACTAGCCTGAAATCCCAATTTCTGTCCTTGGAACATCTCATATGTTCTGCGATGTTTCAAAAACATCTTTGGTGCCTCAATTCTAAACCATTTGGCATTACGCACTGAACTATCATGTAGTCATCAAAACGTGTATGTCAGATGTTCGCAACATCCATAACCGACGCTCGAGGTTCAGCTCACTGAGCGGTGCATTAAGGACATAATCCTTCTACGCAGCAATGAGGACAATCCTCAGTATACGAACCCAGTCCGCATGATTGCTACTATCAACTTTCAACTAAATTTTCTCTAGGAACATATCTAAAATAGTAGAACTAAAGCGTGAGCTACGCCATAATTTGCAAAGTCCTTTTTGACTATGTTCATGATAATTGAGTTCATCTGATTATTTCATGAACTCCCACTCAGATAGACATCCTTCTAGTCATCTAAGTGATACATGATCCGAATCGACTAGGCCGTGTCCGATCATCATGTGAGACGGACTAGTCATCATCGGTGAACATCTCATGTTGATCGCATCTTCTATACGACTCATGTTCGACCTTTCGGTCCTCCGTGTTCCGAGGCCATGTCTGTACATGCTAGGCTCGTCAAGTCAACCTAAGTGTTTTTCATGTGTTCCGAGGCCATGTCTGTACATGCTAGGCTCGTCAACACCCGTTGTATTCGAACGTAAGAATCTATCACACCCGATCATCACATGGTGCTTCGAAACGATGAACCTTCGCAACGGTGCACAGTTAGGGAGAACACTTCTCTTGAAATTTTAGGGAGGGATCATCTTATTTAAGCTACCGTCATTCTAAGCAAATAAGATGTAAAACATGATAAACATCACATGCAATCAAATAGTGACATGATATGGCCATCATCACTTCGCTCCTTTTGATCTCCATTGACGGTGTCCTGGACTAGGGGGTACTCACCACGTTATCTCCGATCTGTTAGATTGGGCCGAGGACCCCCATGGCCATATACTCATGGGCCAGTTCGGACAGTTGCCGCATACAAGGAATATTCCACAAGACTTGGCGATCAAGACAAGGACTTCTCCCCACCGGCGTATTCGGCTGGGACTCTTGTTATCCTAGGCCTCTGGTGCATTATATAAACCGAGGCCAGGCTGGTCGATAGAGATATACAATATACAACAATCATACCATAGGCTAGCTTCTAGGGCTTAGCCTCCTTGATCTCGTGGTAGATCTACTCTTGTACTACCCATATCATCAATATTAATCAAGCAGGAGTAGGGTTTTACCTCCATCGAGAGGGCCCGAACCTGGGTAAAAACATCGTGTCCCTTGTCTCCTGTTACCATCCACCTTAGACGCACAGTTCGGGACCCCCTACCCGAGATCCGCCGGTTTTGACACCGACATTGGTTCTTTCATTGAGAGTTCCACTGTGTGATCGGCAAAAGGACCGATAGCTCGACTGCAGATCAACTGCGTCTTCAGCATCTTCGTCACCAGCTCGACTGGTCACATTGGTTCGACCAAGGACCGCGCCCTACCTCTGATCGTCATGTTCGGATGAGGTCCTTCATCAACATCAGCTCCGATCTCTATTAAGATCATGGAGGAATCATCCATGGAGCTCGGGGGCTCAACGTCAACATTGCCCTCGGGTGACCGTGTTGTTTTTCCGAACAACAAACTTGTATCCGCTGCCATCACCTCTTAGAGCATTGCTTTGACGATCCCTTTGGTGGAATTGTGGGGAATTGAATCTACAACAACCATGCAAAATTTCGTCGAGTCCCGACGGAGGAATCTCCGACAATCTACGATATACAGGAACCCTGTCAAATCTGGACGGGAATCTGGACGAGTTTAGGGCGTGGTGTCCAGCTTGTAGCTTGGACGTCCTTTGGAAGATCCAATGATTGATCGGCTGCGGAATTCCTATATCTACCACCCCTCCAAATTTCAGCTCGATCCGACCGTCCAAACTCCGGGAACCTTCCGATTAGTGCATCACTTTTCGGATGTGTTTTCTGCGCGAAAACGAATCCGACCCGAGTTCATCTTTTCTATGAACGGGATTTCGGACATCCCTTTTGAAGGAAGTTTTGTATGGGGTATTGTGTTTTGTTCCCGAACACATCCCACTAACTTTAAAATCTTTTGAACATGATCTTCAATATCATGCTGGTGTCAAACCAGTCCGGCAACATTGCTCCACGGCTGCCGACCTGCGTCACATTGTTGAGCCGAGCTCAACTTCTTCGGATCATCATCTCGCCAAGCCGAACAAGAGTCCGGCATCACGAAGGATAAATCATCACCAACATCGCCGCCCCACGGATTACACGGAGCGGGCATACCGGCATCGCCGCACGGTTGCTTCATCAAGCCGGCATCGACCACGTCACGACCTGCATCGACAGGGCCGCACTATCGCTTCTTCACGCTGGTGTCCATCACGCCGACCTACTTCGACTCATCGACTGACATCGGGGCTTCTACATCTCTTCATCAACCTACTCCGGACACTTCGACGTCACTAGCCGACCAGCTCCGTCACGTTAGCTGGGCCGAGGGCTTTACCTCGGCGAGCCAATCTTTACCAGCGTTTCCATGCCGTCGTTTTATCGCCCATCAGGCAATGGGGGTGCGGAGCGAGTCCCAATTTTGGGAATCACCTTCCTTCGGATTGCTACAACAAATAAACCAGGTCTATCAAATGGTGGCCGCATTCACGACAGTCGCATGGTGGTTCGGTCAGTTTCCGTACATAGTCTGGCGAACGCCGCATCCGGAGCTCGGACCGACCTACGAATTTAGGCTTTGCCACGCCTTTACCGCATCACGCCGACGCCCTGCATCGACATTGACTTCGGCGCCAGGCCATATTTCTTTTATTACTCACTTTGCATAAATTATTCATTATGCAACGATTTTTTTTTATTATCATTATTACTATTATCTCCGGTTTGCACTATTTTTTGTGCACAGGAAAATGATCCGGGGACTTCGGCGACACTCTGCCGGTCTGCATTGACCGTGCTATGTCACCACTTCGGCGCGTCGAGCTCTCCGCTCCGCCACCTCGGGACCGGCTTGGGGGATGGAACCTTGTCCCGCATCAAGCTCGGACCGCGTCATCAATATCGAACACATTAACCAGCTAAGTCGCTTTCATGCTCAAAGCTTTAATTTCTATCTGGTGTTCGGTTCGACCAAGCATTATACTTTTTTGGAAAAAAGTTGCTTGTAAAAAATTTCCTTGCCCAAACTTTGTTTGTGATGCATAAATTCAAATACCCAATTCATTTGGGGGCTTCCTTCATGAAGCTTTTCCACTTGCATATGATTATACTTGTACGGCTTCGTTCCTTGTTCGTGTATTACGCCACAATATGCACCATATTGACTTAAGCGATTTGCAAGCTGGGTTGCCTCGCTCCTGTGTTTACCCCTACGTTCCCGATTGTTCGGCTAGGGAGTAAAGGGAGCACCTCTGCGATTGTCACGATCGGGTCGCCCGAGCCGGGCCTCAGACTGGGTGAAGCCGAAAGCTAGCGCTCTTATAGTTTTCAATGATGGTCGGCACACAACGGAACTCATGAGTACAAAAAATCTATTGCACAAGTCTCATAATAACAATGAGCACCGAAGAAAGGTATCGGTGGGGGTACTATTTTCTTCGAAGATGCTTCTTACACTTCACGGTAATATAGCATAAGTTCCCTGAGCGCGCTTTGTCTGTTACAGCCTTATGGCCTGATTACCTGGTTATTGGAAACACCGTCGATATTCTCGACTGATGAAGTACATAACACTTTTCGGTCCTCGACCGAAGAGGGAGAAGCTGACGGTCGGTTAAGACGCGTTTAAAGTTTAGTTGAACATAGATATGATATAAGTACTTCGGTACATGCAATCATTCTTCTACCCAAGTCACTTGGGGGCTCTTAAAATTTCTATGAGCTATTTTATAGTAAATGTGTTTTCTTCTTGGTCGTTGCAAAGTCTTTTTCTATCGCTCCTTTTTCGACGTGAGTGTGTGGTCAATAGCCAGATAACCCATTTTCTCGCTAGTGACCGCTTGAGTTTAGTTCGCTAAATTGGTCTAGCGAGAAGCACTCCGCCTTTGGGATAGGAGGCTGCAGCCGTAGGCTGACCCGCTTGAAGTCTTGAGATCGGATGTGTAATGTTAAAGCACGACAGAAGCACTCATTTTTTTCTAAGACCAATTTTCGAATTGGCACCGAACACTTGATATTGTTCGGACGTCATGTTTTTACTGATGTTTCTTGGTTTTCCAAGCTTTTTGGCACTTTTAAACTATTTGTGCTTTTCCAACATTAGTCTTGTAGTGCAACGCCGGACGCCTTTAGGGATTCGACAAAAACATTCTCAGATATTGCTATATATGCATCGGTTTCGAATTGTGTCTTCGGTCAATAGTTGGGTTGCCCGGCTCCTGCACTTGCTTCCTACGATCCGTTTTGTTTGGCTAGGCATGCAAAGGGAGAACCACTGCGATTGTGCTTCCAGCTCACATGGTTAAGCACCTCAATGGAGAAAGCCGAAAACTGACTTTCACAATAAGCGTAAACAGGTCAGCGATCCGATGACTATGTTAAATGATGGGCCATTCATAACATTGGCCGAAGTGTTTACGGCTTGACGCCGACTGTCGCCGAACAATACCGGGGGCTATTAACTGGCCTCCCAAACTAAATCCTCAATATTTTGCTCTCACATTAGAGCTAAGGTTTAATGATCATGCTTAGCATGACAACCCAAAGAAAGGAACCGTTAGCGGGACTATTTTCTTTGGAAGACATTTCTTCTGTTAAATAGTAATATAACTCTCTGTGTACCTTTGTTTATAAAGCCGTATGGCCAGATTGCCTTGTTTGTTGTAAATATTTGCCCTCATAAAGGATTTATAAAGTAGGACAAACACTCCTCAGCTACTGGCCGAGGATGTGGAAGCCAATGGTCTGTCAACAAAGTTTTGTACAATGCGGATCCGAGCATTCATGACGTAAAGTACTTGGATACATAGAGTCATTACACATAATTTGTGATTTTACTATGGATATTGATCCTTAATTCGGCCACCCGTGCCCGCATTAAGGCTCGGGGGCTACTGGGCTTCAGGCTTATTATTTAAACATATTAAAGGGGCACATCGATCCCCTGATCTGGTGTTGCCACCCGACCAGTGTCTCGGGGGCTACTGCATTGCTTGTCCAATGTAGAAAATTTTATGTGCAATATAGTTTCCGAGGAGATTTTGATCCTCGGGTTGGTCGGCCGCACCCAACCTAAGTCTCGAGGACTGAGCACGCCGCTTTTAGTGTCCCAAAGTATTCTGCCGAGCTTGGACTTGATCCTCAGGCTGATTTTGCAAATCAACCTGAGTCTCAGTGGCTACTGGGATTAGCGGTCTTACGTCATCCTTCAGGTGCATCTCGGGTTTTAGACCAATACACACCTTGAGGGCTACTGGCTATATATCTCGGCAGAAAATAAATTGCACCAATCAAAAAGGAAGACAAAAATCGGCCCACATTCGGGGTGGTGCACCACCTCGGAAGCAGTCCGGCATAAAGCTCGGGCGCTAGTGGCTGGCTCCATAGAGGGCATTTCCGGCATTAAGCCGGCTAGCTCCTTTAAACTTCTTTGGACCAAGGTGATTTACGACACCTCAGATACAGTCCGGCGTTGGAGCTCGGATACAGTCCGGCATTGGAGCTCAGATACAGTCCGGCGTTGGAGCTCGGATACATAGTCCGGCGTTAGAGCTGGGAAGCGGTCTGGCGTTGGTGCTCGGCTGCAAAATATACCTCGAATGTAGTTCGGCGTTGGAGCTCGGACGCGAGAGGACACTGCCGCCCGGGAACTACTTCAAACCCGAGGTCTGGCATAAAAATAACAAGGCATTGATAAAGGCTAGAAACTTAAAGGGGCTCCTCGGATACCCAACGTGTAAGCTCGTCGAATACATTTCGGCGATCCTCAAGATCGAAGATGAGAAGATTTGTTGAACCAGTTTTCAAGACTGACGACCGAAGATGGAGAACAGTTTGGAAGAATCGAGGAGCGTTCCTAACTTGAAGACCGGTTCAGGGGGCTACTGACGGTGTCCTGGACTAGGGGGTACTCACCACGTCATCTCCCGATCTGTTAGATTGGGCCGAGGACCCCCATGGCCGTATACTCATGGGCCAGTTCGGACAGTTGCCGCATACAAGGAAGATTCCACAAGACTTGGAGATCAAGACAAGGACTTCTCCCCACCGCGTATTTGGCTAGGACTCTTGTTATCCTAGGCCTCTGGTGCATTATATAAACCGAGGCCAGGCTAGTTGATAGAGATATACAATATACAAATATCATACCATAGGCTAGCTTCTAGGGCTTAGCCTCCTTGATCTCGTGGTAGATCTACTCTTGTAATACCCATATCATCAATATTAATCAAGTAGGAGTAGGGTTTTACCTCCATCGAGAGGGCCCAAACCTGGGTAAAAACATCGTGTCCCTTGTCTCCTGTTACCATCCACCTTAGACGCACAGTTCGGGACCCCCTACCCGAGATCCGCCGGTTTTGACACCGACATCCATCTTCGGGGCTCCATGATCATCATCGTCACCGGCATGACACCATGATCTCCATCATCATGTCTTCATGAAGTTGTCTCGCCAACTATTACTTCTACTACTACAGCTAACGGTTAGCAATAAAGTAAACTAATTACATGACGTTTATGTTGACACGCAGGTCATAAATAAATTAAGACAACTCCTATGGCTCCTGCCGGTTGTCATACTCATCGACATGCAAGTCGTGATTCCTATTACAAGAACATGATCATCTCATACATCACATATATCATTCATCACATCCTTTGGCCATATCACATCACAAAACACTCGCTGCAAAAACAAGTTAGACATCCTCTAATAGTTTTTGCAAGTTTTTACGTGGCTGCTATAGGTTGCTAGCAAGAACGTTTCTAGCCTACGCCAAAACCACAACGTGAATTGCTAATTTCTATTTACCCTTCATAAGGACCCTGTTCATCGAATCCGATCCGACTAAAGTGGGAGAGACAGACACCCGCCAGCCACCTTATGCAACTAGTGCATGTCAGTCGGTGGAACCAGTCTCACGTAAGCGTACGTGTAAGGTCGGTCCGGGCTGCTTCATCCCACAATGCCGCCGAATCAAGATAAGACTAGTAACGACAAGTAAATTGACAAAATCGACGCCCACAACTACTTTGTGTTCTACTCGTGCATAGAAACTACGCATAGACTTAGCTCATGATGCCACTGTTGGGGAACGTAGCAGACATTCAAAATTTTCTACGCATCACCAAGATCAATCTATGGAGTAATCTAGCAATGAGGGGAAGGAGAGTGCATCTACATACCCTTGTAGATCGCTAAGCGGAAGCGTTCAAGTGAACGGGGTTGATGGAGTCGTACTCGTCGTGATCCAAATCACCGATGATCCTAGTGCCGAACGGACGGCACCTCCGCGTTCAACACACGTACAGCCCGGGGACGTCTCCTCCTTCTTGATCCAGCAAGGGGAGAGGAGAAGTTGAGGGAAAACTCCGACAACACGATGGCATGGTGGTGATGGAGCTCGTGGTTCTCCGGCAGGGCTTCGCCAAGCACTACGGAGGAGGATGAGGTGTTGGAGGAGGGAGAGGGCTGCGCCAGGGGAAGGGTGCGGCTTCCCTCTCTCTCCCTCACTATATATAGGAGGAAGGGAGGAGGGGGAGGCGCCCTAGGGTTCCCTAGGGGAGGGGCGGCGGCCACAGGGGAAACCCTAGATGGGTTTGGGCGCCCCCACCCCCTAGGAAACTTGCCCCCCAAGCCGGGAGGGGCGGCTGCCCTAGGGGTGGCGCCCCCACCTCTCCTGGTTATGTGAGATGGGGTGGGACGTGGGAGGGGCGCTCAGCCCCTTAGTGGGCTGATGTGCCCTCTCCCCTTGGACCATAAGGCCCCCCAACGCTTGCCGGGGCCTCCGAAACCCCTTTCGGACACGCTGGTCATCACTTGGTACCCCCGGAACAATTCTGGACTCCAATACCCTTCGTCCAATATACTGATCTTCACCTCCGGACCATTCCGGAGCTCCCCGTCATGTCCGAGATCTCATCCGGGACTCCGAACAACCTTCGGTAACCACATACTATTTCCCATAACAACTCTAGCGTCACCGAACCTTAAGTGTGTAGACCCTACAGGTTTGGGAACCATGCAGACATGACCGAGACAACTCTCCGGCTAATAACCAACAGCGGGATCTGGATACCCATGTTGGCTCCCACATGTTCCACGGTGATCTCATCGGATGAACCACGATGTCGAGGATTCAATCAATCCCGTATACAATTCCCTTTGTCCAGCGGTATTGTACTTGCCCGAGATTCGATCGTCGGTATCCGATACCTTGTTCAATCTCGTTACTGGCAAGTCTCTTTACTCGTTCCATAACACATCATCCTGTGATCAACTCCTTGGTCACATTGTGCACATTATGATGATGTCCTATCGAGTGGGCCCAGAGATACCTCTCCGTCACACGGAGTGACAAATCCCAGTCTCGATTCGTGCCAACCCAACAGACACTTTCGGAGATACCCGTAGTGTACCTGCCACCCAGTTACGTTGTGACGTTTGGCACACCCAAAGCATTCCTACGGTATCCGGGAGTTTCACAATCTCATGGTCTAAGGAAATGATACTTGACATTACAAAAGCTTTAGCATACGAACTGCACGATCTTTGTGCTAGGCTTAGGATTGGGTCTTGTCCATCACATCATTCTCCTAATGATGTGATCCTGTTATCAACGACATCCAATGTCCATGGTTAGGAAACCGTAACCATCTATTGATCAATGAGCTAGTCAACTAGAGGCTCACTAGGGACATGGTGTTGTCTATGTATCCACACATGTATCTGAGTTTCCTATCAATACAATTATGGCATGGATAATAAACGATTATCCTAAACAAGGAAATATAATAATAACCAATTTATTATCGCCTCTAGGGCATATTTCCGACATCGGTATTGTACCGGGACCACCAGAAGGGTCTCGGGGGTCCACCGGGTGGGGCCACCTATCCCGGAGGGCCCCATGGGCTGAGAGTGTCATGGGAACCAGCCCCTGGTGGGCTGGTGCGCCCCACCCAAGGGCCCAAGGCACCTAGGGTTGGAAACGCTAGGGGGGCCGTTGCCCCCCGAGGGGGCATGTGCCCCCCTGATTGGAAACCCTAAGGGGGCCGTTGCCCCCCCCCCCCCGGGGGCTGCCGCCCCCCCCCCTCTAGATGGGATCTCCAAGGGGGGCATGCACCCCCCTACCCCCTATATATAGTGGAGGGGAGGGAGGGCAGCCGCACCCCAAGCCCTGGCGCCTCCCTCTCCCTCCCGTGACACCTCTTCCTCCAAGTAGTGCTTGGTGAAGCCCTGCTGGAATCCCGCTGCTTCCACCACCACGCCGTCGTGCTGCTGGATCTCCATCAACCTCTCCTTCCCCCTTGTTGGATCAAGAAGGAGGAGATGCCTCCGCTCTGTACGTGTGTTAAACGCGGAGGTGCCGTCCGTTCGGCGCTAGGATCTCCAGTGATTTGGATCACGACGAGTACGACTCCCTCAACCCCGTTCTCTTGAACGCTTCCGCTCGCGATCTACAAAGGTATGTAGATCCACTCCGATCACTCATTGCTAGATGAACTCATAGATAGATCTTGGTGAAACCGTAGAAATTTTTTATTTTCTGCAACGTTCCCCAACAGTGGTATCATGAGCTAGGTCTATGCGTAGTTCTCTTTGCACGAGTAGAACACAATTTGTTGTGGGCGTAGATGTTGCCAACTTTCTTGCCGCTACTAGTCTTATTTTGCTTCAGCGGTAATGTGGGATGAAGCGGCCCGGACCGACCTTACACGTACGCTTACGTGAGACAGGTTCCACCGACTGACATGCAGTAGTTGCATAAGGTGGCTAGCGGGTGTCTGTCTCTCCCACTTTAGTTGGAGCGGATTCGACGAAAAGGGTCCTTATGAAGGGTAAATAGAAGTTGACAAATCACGTTGTGGCTTTTACGTAGGTAAGAAAACGTTCTTGCTAGAACCCTATTGCAGCCACGTAAAACTTGCAACAACAATTAGAGGACGTCTAACTTGTTTTTGCAGCAAGTGTTTTGTGATGTGATATGGCCAAAGTTGTGATGAATGATGAATGATATATATGTGATGTATGAGATCATGTTCTTGTAATAGGAATCACGACTTGCATGTCGATGAGTATGACAACCGGCAGGAGCCATAGGAGTTGTCTTTATTATTTGTATGACCTGCGTGTCATTGAGAAACGCCATGTAAATTACTTTACTTTATTGCTAAACGTGTTAGCCATAGTAGTAGAAGTAATAGTTGGCGAGCAACTTCATGGAGACACGATAATGGAGATCATGATGATGGAGATCATGGTGTCATGCCGGTGACAAGATGATCATGGAGCCCCAAGATGGAGATCAAAGGAGCTATATGATATTGGCCATATCATGTCACTATTATTTGATTGCATGTGATGTTTATCATGTTTTTGCATCTTGTTTACTTAGAACGATGGTAGTAAATAAGATGATCCCTCATAATAATTTCAAGAAAGTGTTCCCCCTAACTGTGTGCCGTTGCGATAGTTCGTTGTTTCGAAGCACCACGTGATGATCGGGTGTGATAGATTCCAACTTTCACATACAACGGGTGTAAGACAGATTTACACATGCAAACACTTAGGTTAACTTGACGAGCCTAGCATGTACAGACATGGCCTCGAAACACAAGAGACCGAAAGGTCGAACATGAGTCGTATGAAAGATATGATCAACATGGAGATGTTCACCGATGATGACTAGTCCGTCTCACGTGATGATCGGACACGGCCTAGTCAAGTCGGATCATGTATAACTTAGATGACTAGAGGGATGTCTAATCTGAGTGGGAGTTCATTAAATAATTTGATTAGATGAACTTAATTATCATGAACTTAGTCTAAAATCTTTGCATAAATGTATTGTAGATCAAATGGCCAACGCTCATGTCAACATGAACTTCAACGCGTTCCTAGAGAAAACCAAGCTGAAAGATGATGGCAGCCACTATACGGACTGGGTCCGGAACCTAAGGATCATCCTCATAGCTGCCAAGAAACAATATGTCCTAGAAGCACCGCTAGGTGAAGCTCCCATCCCAGAGAACCAAGACGTTATGAACGCTTGGCAATCTCGTGCTGATGATTACTCCCTCGTTCAGTCCGGCATGCTTTACAGCTTAGAACCGGGGCTCCAAAATTGTTTTGAGCAACACGGAGCATATGAGATGTTCGAAGAGCTGAAAATGGTTTTTCAAGCTCATGCCCAGGTCGAGAGATATGAAGTCTCTGACAAGTTCTACAGTTGTAAGATGGAGGAAAATAGTTCTGTCAATGAGCACATACTCAAGATGTCTGGGTTGCACAACCGCTTGTCCCAGCTGGACATTAACCTCCCAGACGAGGCGGTCATTGACAGAATCCTTTAGTCGCTCCCACCTAGCTACAAGAGCTTTGTGACGAACTACAATATGCAGGGGATGGAAAAGACCATTCCTGAAGTATTTTCAATGCTGAAATCGGCGGAGGTAGAAATCAAAAAGGAACATCAAGTGTTGATGGTCAATAAAACCACCAAGTTCAAGAAAGGCAAGGGTAAGAAGAACTTCAAGAAGGAAGGCAAGGATGTTGCCGCGCCCCGTAAGCCAATTGCCGGGAAGAAGTCAAAGAATGGACCCAAGCCTGAGACTGAGTGCTTTTATTACAAAGGGAAGGGTCACTGGAAGCGGAACTGCCCCAAATACTTAGCGGACAAGAAGGCTGGCAACACTAAAGGTATATGTAATATACATGTAATTAATGTGTACCTTACCAGTACTCGTAGTAGCTCCTGTGTATTTGATACCGGTGCCGTTGCTCATATTTGTAACTCAAAGCAGGAGCTGCGAAATAAGCGGAGACTGGCGAAGGACAACGTGACGATGCGCGTCGGGAATGGTTCCAAGGTCGATGTGATCGCCGTCGGCACGCTACCTCTACATTTACCTACGGGATTAGTTTTAAACCTCAATAATTGTTATTTAGTGCCAAGTTTGAGCATGAACATTGTATCCGGATCTCGTTTAATACGAGATGGCTACTCATTTAAATCTGAGAATAATGGCTGTTCTATTTATATGAGAGATATGTTTTATGGTCATGCTCCGATGGTCAATGGTTTATTCTTAATGAATCTCGAACGTGATGTTACACATATTCATAGTGTGAATACCAAAAGATGTAAAGTTGATAACGATAGTCCCACATACTTGTGGCACTGCCGCCTTGGTCACATTGGTGTCAAGCGCATGAAGAAGCTCCATGCTGATGGACTTTTTAGAGTCTCTCGATTATGAATCATTTGACACATGCGAACCATGCCTCATGGGCAAAATGACCAAGACTCCGTTCTCCGGAACAATGGAGCGAGCAACCAACTTATTGCAAATCATACATACTGATGTGTGCGGTCCAATGAGCGTTGAGGCTCGCGGAGGATATCGTTATGTTCTCACTCTCACTGATGACTTGAGTAGATATGGGTATGTCTACTTGATGAAACACAAGTCTGAGACCTTTGAAAAGTTCAAGGAATTTCAGAATGAGGTAGAGAATCAACGTGACCGAAAAATAAAATTCTTACGATCAGATCATGGAGGAGAATATTTAAGTCACAAATTTGGCACACACTTAAGGAAATGTGGAATCGTTTCACCACTCACGCCGCCTGGAACACCTCAACGTAACGGTGTGTCCGAACGTCGTAATCGCACTCTATTGGATATCGTGCGATCTATGATTTACCGCTATCATTTTGGGGATACGCTCTAGAGACAGCTGCATTCACTTTAAATAGGGCACCGTCTAAATCCGTTGATACGACACTGTATGAATTATGGTTTGGGAAGAAACCTAAGCTGTCGTTTCTAAAAGTTTGGGGATGCGATGCTTATGTCAAGAAACTTCAACCTGAAAAGCTCGAACCCAAGTCGGAAAATGCGTCTTCATAGGATACCCTAAGGAAACCATTGGGTAACCTTCTACCTTAGATCCGAAGGCAAGATCTTTGTTGCCAAGAATGGATCCTTTCTGGAAAAAGAGTTTCTCTCGAAAGGAGTAAGTGGGAGGAAAGTAGAAACGATGAAGTACTACCTCTTGAACCGGAAAGTAGTGCAGCTCAGGAAAATGTTCCTGTGGTGCCTACATCCACTGGAGAGGAAATTAATGATGATGATCAAGGTACTTCGAATCAAATTGCTACTGAACTTCGTAGGTCCATAAGGACACGTTCCACACCAGAGTGGTATGGCAACCCTGTCCTGGAAATCATGTTGTTAGACAACGGTGAACCTTCGAACTATGAAGAAGCGATGGCGGGCCCAGATTCCAACAAATGGCTTGAAGCCATGCAATCCGAGATAGAATCCATGTATGAAAACAATGTATGGACTTTGACAGACTTGCCCGATGATCGGCGAGCATAGAAAACAAATGGATCTTTAAGAAGAAGACGGACGCGGATGGTAATGTTACCATCTATAAAGCTTGACTTGTCGCTAAGGGTTATCGGCAAGTTCAAGGGGTTGACTACGATGAGACTTTCTCTCCCGTAGCGAAGCTGAAGTCTGTCCGAATCATGTTAGCAATTGCCGCATACTATGATTATGAGATATGGCAAATGGATGTCAAAACGGCATTCCTTAACGGTTATCTTAAGGAAGAACTGTATATGATGCAGCCGGAAGGTTTTGTCGACCCTAAGAATGCTAACAAGGTATGCAAGCTCCAGCGATCCATTTATGGGCTGGTGCAAGCATCTCGGAGTTGGAACATTCGCTTTGATGAGATGATCAAAGCGTTTGGGTTTATGCAGACTTATGGAGAAGCCTGCGTTTACAAGAAAGTGAGTGGGAGCTCTGTAGCATTTCTCATATTATATGTAGATGACATACTTTTGATGGGAAATGATATAGAACTTTTGGACAGCATTAAGGCCTACTTGAATAAGAGTTTTTCAATGAAGGACCTTGGAGAAGCTGCTTATATATTAGGCATCAAGATCTATAGAGATAGATCAAGATGCCTCATAGGTCTTTCACAAAGCACATACCTTGATAAGATATTGAAGAAGTTCAATATGGATCAGTCTAAGAAGGGGTTCTTGCCTGTGTTGCAAGGTGTGAAATTGAGCTCAGCTTAATGTCTGACCATGGCAGAAGATATAGAAGAGATGAGTGTCATCCCCTATGCCTCAGCCATAGGGTCTATTATGTATGCCATGCTGTGTACCAGACCTGATGTAAACCTTGCCATAAGTTTGGTAGGAAGGTACCAAAGTAATACCGGCAAGGAACACTGGACAACGATCAAGAATATCCTGAAGTACCTGAAAAGGACTAAGGACATGTTTCTCGTTTATGGAGGTGACGAAGAGCTCGTCGTAAAGGGTTACGTCGACGCTAGCTTCGACACAGATCTGGATGACTCTAAGTCACAAACCGGATACGTGTATATGTTGAATGGTGGAGCAGTAAGCTGGTGCAGCTGCAAGCAGAGCGTCGTGGCGGGATCTACATGTGAAGCGGAGTACATGGCAGTCTCGGAGGCAGCGCATGAAGCAATTTGGGTGAAGGAGTTCATCACCGACCTAGGAGTCATACCCAATGCGTCGGGGCCGATCAAACTCTCCTGTGACAACACTAGAGCTATTGCACTTGCCAAGGAGCCCAGGTTTCACAAGAAGACCAGGCACATCAAGCGTCGCTTCAACTCCATTCGTGGAAATGTTCAAGATGGAGACATAGAAATTTGCAAAGTGCATACGGATCTGAATGTCGCAGATCCATTGACTAAACCTCTTCCGCGAGCAAAACATGATCAACACCAGAACTCTATGGGTGTTCGATTCATCACAGTGTAACTAGATTATTGACTCTAGTGCAAGTGGGAGACTGTTGGAAATATGCCCTAGAGGCAATAATAAAATGGTTATTATTATATTTCCTTGTTCATGATAATTGCCTATTATTCATGCTATAATTGTGTTATCCGGAAATCGTAATACATGTGTGAATACATAGACCACAACATGTCCCTAGTGAGCCTCTAGTCGACTAGCTCGTTGATCAACAGATAGTCATGGTTTCCTGGCTATGGACATTGGCTGTCATTGATAACGAGATCACATCATTGGGAGAATGATGTGATGGAAAAGACCCAATCCTAAGCCTAGCACAAGATCGTGTAGTTCGTTTGCTAAAGCTTTTCCAATGTCAAGTATCATTTCCTTAGACCATGAGATCGTGTAACTCCCGGATACCGTAGGAGTGCTTTGGGTGTACCAAACGTCACAACGTAACTGGGTGACTATAAAGGTATACTACAGGTATCCCCGAAAGTATCTGTTGGGTTGACATGGATCGAGACTGGGATTTGTCACTCCGTATGACGGAGAGGTATCACTGGGCCCACTCGGTAATGCATCATCATAATGAGCTCAATGTGACCAAGTGTTTGGTGACGGGATCATGCATTACGGTACGAGTAAAGTGACATGCCAGTAACGAGATTGAACGAGGTATTGGGATACCGACGATCGAGTCTCGGGCAAGTAACGTACCGTTTGACAAAGGGAATTGTATACGGGATTGATTGAATCCTCGACATCGAGGTTCATCCGATGAGATCATCGAGGAGCATGTGGGAGCCAACATGGGTATCCAGATCCCGCTGTTGGTTATTGACCGGAGAGTTGTCTCAGTCATGTCTGCGTGTCTCCCGAACCCGTAGGGTCTACACACTTAAGGTTCGGTGACGCTAGGGTTGTAGAGATATTAGTATGTGGTGACCCGAAAGTTTTTCGGAGTCCCGGATGAGATCCCGGACGTCACAAGAAGTTCCGGAATGGTCCGGAGGTAAAGATTTATATATGGGAAGTCCTGCTTCGGCTATCGGGAAAGTTTTGGGTGTCATCGGTATTGTACCTAGACCACAAGAAGGGTCTCGGGCGTCCACCGGGTGGGGCCACCTATCCCGGAGGGCCCCATGGGCTGAAGTGGCATGGGAACCAGCCCCTGGTGGGCTGGTGCGCCCCACCCAAGGGCCCAAGGCACCTAGGGTTGGAAACCCTAGGGGGGCCGTTGCCCCTCGAGGGGGCATGTGCCCCCCTGGTTGGAAACCCTAAGGGGGCCGTTGCCCCCCCCCCCCGGGGGCCGCCGCCCCCCCTCTAGATGGGATCTCCAAGGGGGGCATGCGCCCCCCTACCCCCTATATATAGTGGAGGGGAGGGAGGGCAGCCGCACCCCAAGCCCTGGCGCCTCCCTCTCCCTCCCGTGACACCTCTTCCTCCTAGTAGTGCTTGGCGAAGCCCTGCTGGAATCCCGCTGCTTCCACCACCACGCCGTCGTGTTGCTGGATCTCCATCAACCTCTCCTTCCCCCTTGCTGGATCAAGAAGGAGGAGACGTCTCTGCTCCGTATGTGTGTTGAACGCGGAGGTGCCGTCCGTTCGGCGCTAGGATCTCTGGTGATTTGGATCACGATGAGTACGACTCCCTCAACCCCGTTCTCTTGAATGCTTCCGCTCGCGATCTACAAAGGTATGTAGATGCACTCCGATCACTCGTTGCTAGATGAACTCATAGATAGATCTTGGTGAAACCGCAGAAAATTTTTATTTTCTGCAACGTTCCCCAACAAGACCACCCTTTCGTAAGGTTCCGGGGTGGGGACGATCTGCCCTGCGGCTGGCAGCCGGTGTGCGATATCTTTTGATAGATATCCGGCTTCCCTCGGTTTCTTGATGTGTCCCTCCATGACGGAGGAGACCATCCACTTGCCTCCCGCTCCGGACATGATCGGAGAAGGTTGAGGAGAAAGACTCGTACTTGGGCGCTGGAGCTCGAGTATGTGAAAATGGATGAGCAAAGGAGGAGGAAGGCGTGGATGAAAAGGTGGATCCTTATCTCCTTATATGGGTGGACGAAAATATGCATCCCCACCAGCCTGGTAAAACTCGCTTATCCCCCAAGCGTCGTAATCAATGGCACGGTTGGGTTACCCACGCCCGTATTGATGAGAATCCCGGGATAAGGGGGCACGATCTCTGCTTCGACAAGACGTGCCAAGAAAACCGCCTCGCATGAGGTGGGATAGTAAAAACAATTCAAATAAAGGCTTGGCTGTGGTGTGATGTCACACTGCGGAATACGTCAACAGATTAGATTTGTGAAAATATTACTCTCTACGGTGGAATGTGGAACTTGTTTTGCAGAGCCGGACACGATCCTTGTGTTCAAAATCTTCTATGAAGTATTCGAAGGAGGAACCCGCCTTGCAATGCCGAAGACAATCTGCGCGCCGGACTCGTCGTCATTGAAGCCTGGTTCAGGGGCTACTGAGGGAGTCTTGGATTAGGGGGTGTCCGGATAGCCGGACTATAACCTCTTGCCGGACTGTTGGACTATGAAGATACAAGACTGAAGACTTCGTCCCGTGTCCGGATAGGACTTTTCTTGGCATGGAAGGCAAGCTTGGCGATACGGATATGTAGATCTCCTCCCATTGTAACCGACTCTGTGTAACCCTAGCCCTCTCCGGTGTCTATATAAACCGGAGGGTTTTAGTCCATAGGACGAACAACAATCATTGCATAGGCTAGCTTCTAGGGTTTAGCCTCTCTGATCTTGTGGTAGATCTACTCTTGTACTACCCATATCATCAATATTAATCAAGCAGGAGTAGGGTTTTACCTCCGTCGAGAGGGCCCGAACCTAGGTAAAAACATTGTGTCCCTAGTCTCCTGTTACCATCCGCCTAGAAGCACAGTTCGGGACCCCCTACCCGAGATCCGCCGATTTTGACACCGACAGGCGACGCCACCATAGGGGCTGGTATGGGCGGCCGCCTCAGGTGGCTGGAAAGTGTGCCTAGTTTGAGTCATCTAGGTTGGCCCATGCTAGTTTTGTTCGTCCCAACGCACGAGCAGGCAACGTAAAAAATGAAGAAAAAATTTTCAATTTGGATGGGCCAATAACATAAGTGCAAGGCAGGCCCTATAGCAGGCTCGCGGCCCAAACGAGCGCCTCCCATATCGATCGACAGCTGGAAAAATCCCAATTCATTCGCTCCAGCCTCCAGTCTGGTTCGCTCCTAACCTAGCCGCCGCTGGACAGACCAACACAGCACTTCCTCGCACCCTCGTTGGAGGGCGGTCGCCGGGCTTCAAGCGAACGGAAGGACAAGAAGATGAAGATCCAACCCTGGGTGTAGCCTGCGTGGGAGGCAGCGGCGGCAGCACGGGCATGGCATTGAGCTTGCGCAAACGGACAGTCGCAGCTTGCAAGAGTAGCATGCGCAATGAGCAGGTACATCACATCCCTGATTATATCTAATTCAACTCTTCAATTTCTGGCCAATAGTTAAACCTGACGATGTTGTAAAACTGCTTGTATGTAGGGAATCTATGAGAAAATGAAACCAATTTCTACTTATTTTATAACTCCCCCAATCAATACTGAACCGACTGAATCTGGTGTATCTAACCAAGTTTCCGGTGCAAACATACAAGCTCATGTTGTTCTTGAGCCTGAAGTGTCTAATGAACAGACTGCTAATGAAGGATTTGATGCAAACATTTTACATGCTCCTGGTGATGAACATATAGTGTCTAATGAGGGATCTAATGCAAGCATTTTGCAAGCTCATTGAAGGATTTAGTGTCTAATGATGATCTACTATGTTGAGAGAGACAGAGATTTGCAGGCATTGATGACAAGCAAATTATAGTGCATTTTCATAGCTTGAGGAAACGTCGAGGCCATCTACCAGAAAGTCCCCGCATCATGACAACATAGTATAAGTACTTTTCTAATATGTTGTTTGAAACTATTGGCATACTTGTGCAGGATAGATATATTGATATGCAGTTTGCGCACTGGTTATACGTGCAATTACACTTCGATATTTTCAGCCAGAGAACAAATAATTCAAGCAGGTACAGACCATGTTTGTAGTCCTTGTACACCATGTTGCATTTTGTGTTTTTTGGTGCTTGCATCATTTAGTGTTTATAATCTGAACTACTTTGGATCATTAGCTGTTTTTCAAAGTGCATGTAGCTTCACATTTCTCAAGTTATGTTGATTTTCGGAGTGCAAGTGCCTTCGTATTTTTTAAGTTAAATGTTCACCCCTGGTAACTTGAATTCATGGATCAGCCACAGCACACAAATCATACACGAATGCCAGTACGAATTAAATGAAATGCAGGGACTTACGCTAGCTCGTTGTACAGGCTCACTGTAGCTCTGCTTGCGCTTGGGATGTTCCATGTACAAGTCCATGTTACCACTTGCTTGGATGTGCAGGCCTTGTGCTCCTTGCATCCCCCTCTGCATTTTTGACACGGCGAATGGTTGATCAAATAAGAGGAATCGACCTTGATGTTGTACCGGAGGACAGATACTTACAAGGTTATACGGGTGTGCAGGATGTGTACTAGATCCCGTAGCGCCGTCATGCTTCGCTAAAAAATGGATTTGCTTGTTTCAAATGATATCTCCAGAAGAAATAAGAGTTAAAGTCAGAGTTGCATAGGCGTGTAAGCTAAGAGAGCAGTGAAAGGATATCCAAACATCGTCGGAACAGTGCACAAGGGAGTGATGTGTGGATACCTAGCTAGTTCGGGCCGGCGTTTGGGCATGCTCGCCTAGCTAGAGTGCGGGTCCCTTCAGAGCCATTGAGGGTGATGCGCTGGCGTTGGCTGACTGCGCACGGATGCAGATCTTGAGTGGCAGCGGAGCGCTACGATGCGGTGGATGAGACCGTTGGTGAAGCCCCAACGGCCTCGGGCGGCGGAGGTGCGACGATGTGCTCGGTGAAGTAGCCCCGGTGAGCTGGGAGACGGCGTCGGTGAAGCGCACCTGATGCGGTGGAACTCGGTGTCTGTGAGACATGTCGATTGCGGCGGCCGACGTTGTCGGTGGACCACCCGGTGAGGTGGACGAGGGCGTAGATGAGGTAGCTCTGGAGCGGTGGTGAAGCGCGACCGTCGTCTTCGTCGTCATCATCCCACACAGAGGTGGGGAATGGTGGGGAAAGAGACGAGACGAGGGGCGATTCGAGGGATGGCGGCGAATTAGGGATTTGAGCAACCTGGGCGCGGAAGGGGACGGTGGAGAAGAGAGATTGTGCAGGGCTGGAATTGGGGCCGCCAGATATTTCAATCCGAAACGTGGAAGCGCAAACTTATATAGTCGTCGTCCTTTTTTTGGGGGGGAGGGGGGTGGGTGGCTGGGTGCTACGCGTCCGTCCGACACACGTGACCACCCCAACAGGACTATGCTTCGGTGCCTTAAGGCACCTGCCTTTGTGTCCATGACATGTGGGCCCAACAAGTGGCTGGCCCACATGCCAGTCACCCAAGGGCAGTTGCCTTTAAGGCACCAAGCAGCGTCCACCCCGACACGACTCTGGTCTGCCTGGTGTGCCTACATTTTAGAATGCAAATGAATCTTCTTTCATTTGCAAACGAATCTGTATGTATTACCATGCCCGTGTTTTCCTTGCAATAATTAGTCATTCGAAACGAGATACACCATCCGTTCACTTTTGTAGGTCGTTTCAAACAACTTAAAATGAACTATTTTGCACATTGTCTGAAATGTCTTCAAGGTCTTATAAAAGTGAACAGAGAGAGTACTATAAATTAATTAATGAGGAGTTATTTGAAAAAAAAATCGAAACGGTACCCACGCTAACATGGATTAGAGTGTGTCACATAATTAGTTATTTGAATTAGAGTGTGTGTCACGTAGTTAGTTATTTGAATTAGAGTGTGTGTCACATAGCGATCTCCAATTCTAACGTGTATTTCGCATTTCACTGTATCCACGCTACTTTTTTAATACAAATTCATATGTATATGATGAACACCATGGTAGTGAGAAAACTTTTGGATGGATTCAAACATATGACCTACAAAATAGCACAACAAATTGAGTCAATGTCAACTTTTCGAAACTTAGTATGACACGAATTCGAAGTAATTACCCATATGCCTGGTCCTCGGTTCAAATCTTACAATGTACACTGAATTGAAACATCGATATTAAGTCTCGTACTATGTACATTCAAATGTTGTTTTTAGCCCCCCCCCCCCCCCCCCCCCCCCCCACCCCCCCCCTTAAAATTTTTTTTTTTCCCCCCCCCCCCCCCCCGCCTGCACAAACGCTACATACTTCCTGTATCGGTCAATCTTCCTCTCCTAACCACCTTAGGAAACTATCAGTTTCCAACACACGTTCATTCTTTCTCTCCATGTTTCGATATCTAAGTCTCTCAACTACACAACCCCCTTTTCCACTCCTGTTACCAAATGTATTTACCTCACACACCCGCCATTGCACCCCATGCCGAGCTCTCTCTCTCCCCCCTCTCCCTCTCACCCTCTCGCGCTAAATACATGCATTGCCTATCTAGCCCCCCCCCCCAACCTCTCGTGCGCATGCACGCACGTTGTATATCTAGGTCACTCCCTCGAGACTGTCTCACTCTTTCTTCCGCACGGCGGGCCACACTCGCTCAATCTCGCTCTCTTTATCTGAGTCTCGTTTAACCTCATTTTCTTTCACACACAAATGATACATCTCCCTGTTCGGGCCTCGATCAACGCACTCTATACTCTCTCACGTAGATTGTCTATCTAGGTCAGTCCATCCAAGCCGCCGCCACTCTTTCGACCTCATGGTGGGCCACGCTCACTCAATCTCTCTCTCTCTCCATATGTCTCGATTGACCTCGCTCTTTCTCGGACAAAAATGATATATCACCATGTTTGAGCCCAATTCGACCTATTCACATTGTATACTCTCTCACGCACATCGTCTATCTAGGTCACTCCCTCCAACCCGTCTCACTCTTTCGATCGCACGGCGACCCTATGTGATCAGTTGACCTTGCTTCCTCCCACGTACAAAACATATCTACACGTCTGTGACTGGATCATGTCTCAAGCTCTACCTACAGCCCTCACCCATGCCAAAATCTCAATCGGACAATATCTCTCCGCAGCATATATATTTGTTCAATGAACGTCGGACCACACTCACTTTGTCTCTCTATCTATATGTCTCTCGATTGACCTCGCTTTCTCACACCGTATCTTCCACGCGTTGAAGCTACTATCTCTCCATCCCTCGCAAGCCGGAGCTATTTTCATTGCGAGGGGCACTCCAACATTGGATTAATTTGTGTAGGCATTTATTCCGGTCAGTTTAGATTATATTTTCGTAGCATTCGGCCCACAACTACTCCAAACACCTTTGCAACCCACGTAACTCCCCTAGTTGATTTCCCTCTGGCTCGGTCATCGCTCTCTCGCACGTCCTTTCTCGCCTTCAACGTCGCACCATGGTATTATTGAAAAAACTATATTGTTCTCTTTAATTATTATAAATAAGCTACAAAACTACACACCGATAGTCCACTTGGAATGGAACAAATTTCGACCCACAAATTAAAGTGCTACAAACTACACACCGAGGGGCCCACATGTCATGAAACAAATTTGGACCCATATACAAATTAAAAAATAAAGGACGAGGATCGAACATGCGACCGGTCCTTCAAGCCGCACGTCAATAGGCAACATACATAGAATAGCAATGTTTGTTGTACCCCCTTTGTTCATATAATGTTTTTATATTACCACAGCCTAATTAATGGATAACATGTAATATTATTTTTAGTACTATTCGCCTTCACTTACTGGTGGGTTCCATGTGTGCTCTCTCTCTCTCCTCCCCTTCTGCGTTTAGACGCACGGGCAAACAGGAAGAACTCACGGGCGATGTTGCCGTTGACCATATCTGGACGCATTCACAAGTCACAGCACCAGTTTCACGTACTACCAGCACTAGTCAGTGTGTACGTGCAATGCACGTTAATTTGGAAGTATATTAAGTGCATGCGGATATTAACTACTAGGATATTATTTGCGTGTTGTCATATGATTAGCACTATTTTTGGCATGAAATTAACTGCACGCTAAACGTGTTGAGCGCTCGACATTGAAGAAGTGTAGGTCGTTGGATGACAAGGAATACATGTGGCTTGATGACGTTTTATATTTAATTTGATACGGCTCTAGCAGAACATTCAATTGATCAAACCATACATTTCGCTCAGTCTGACTCCGACTTTAAATTATACGACGATCGATATAAAATAAACGGAAATGATAAACATTCGGATTTTAAGCATGGCAATCCGAACGTTTTTCATGGCAAATTTAGATTACGTGGCGGCGGCGGCGGCGTCTCGCGGTGGGAAGCAGCTCCTCTTCCGTGCTCTGTGTGTCGTCGGGCCACTGACCGACGGCGACGGCGGCGTCTTGCGCCGTTGTTGGCGTACTCCTGGACGTTGGCCTAGCTTCAAGGAAGGCCAAAATGTTCAGGACTTCGGAGCGAGTCAACTGGCGGGAGGAGGCGGCCGGCGTTGGTGCAAGGAAGCGGTCGACGGCGGCCATCCATGCCGCTGAGGGGCACCCTGGCACCCGCACGGGGATAGGCGCTGTCAACGGCGCGGCGGAGACATTCATGTGCACGGGCGCGCACGTCAGTGCATGCGCAGGCGCATGCGCTGGCAGGTGCACGGGCACCAACACGGGCGTGCGCGTCAGTGCACGCGCAGGTGCATGTGCTGGCAGGTGCACGGGCGCGTGAAAGTCGGCGGGGACCTCGTGGAACCCCGTGCCATCAAGCTCGTCGACAATGTGCGGCTCCCAGCCCATCAATGACACGGGGATGGGCGATGGCGCAGTCGGGGCGACGGGAGCCGGAACGGGAGTGGGGACAGGCGCGGCGTCTTCCCGCAAGGCCAGTTCAAGCTCGTCCCAAAGCGCCTTATGTTCTTGAGACTCCGGCTGGGTGTCTTCCTCATGAAACTGGAACACTAAGGGCAGACCATCGTGATGCGGCATGGCGTACGTTTAGGTCAGACTAGTTGGAGGTAGACGACAGGAGAATCGAAGAGGAAGAGAGAGGATTGTAGGGATACCGGGTAGTGCGGGGTTGATTTTAAACTGCGGCGCCAGCGACATTAAAAGTGGGAGCAGTTGGGACGACGGTGGGTGGCGGAGCCTGGTCAAAGGGCTCGCCTCCCGGTGAGTCTGCACAACGGTCTGCTCGCACGCCTCCCGTCGACTCACACGCTTGCTGGGACGGCACCTGCCGATGAGAAGCGGGGACTCGTGGTGGCACGTAAACGCCCACGGTTTCAATAGTGAAAGCGTTCGCCTTAACGTGACAAGTCTTTGTTCCAAAATACCTTGACTCTTCATTTGTGCAACTTGTCATAAGCAGCTTGTCTCGAATTGAAGAAAAAACTTACGAAGTAATATTTGTGCCATATCATGTGACCATGCTCAGTTTCAAGAATTTATGCTCACTTTTGGATTTTCTAAAATTTAAGATCCAGGATTCGAAACAATATCATAACCTGCATCATGCAATAAATTTTCAAGCCGTACATCTGTCATGTTGTATTTCTTAAGAAAGGATTTGGTCAAACATTTTGCTTAGTTAGACTTCAGACAAGTTATATATGCAGAGTAAAAGGATAATCCCTCCGTACCAGTGCATTGCCTGATATATTAACTCAAGTACTAGGAACGAACAAACGGGCTCAATTATGTGCTCATCCTGGTGTAGTAGTAGTACTAGGCAATGCAGTTTACGGGTGACCTTGACGAGCGGCGACCGACGGAATTGAACCGTGCTCGGCACGGTAGGTAACGTTGTCTAGTTACTAAAGCATCCCTCTGTTGTTCATTGGTAGTCATTATGGACCGAGGACATGAGGGGAATTTCCTAGGGCTGGAATTCTGGCTATCAGATATTTCGACTTGAAACGCTGAGGCTCGACTGGTTGGGGTTGCCTATTGTGCGTACCACGCACGCGACCGAAGGACACGAGCCCGGTTTTATATTTTTAGGATCAACACGAGCCAAGGTCTGGCTGGTACGCCGTTGGGTCCTACCATTCGAGAATATGAAAGGAACCTTTTAAATTGCCGAACGAATCTATGTGTATTACAATACCCGTATTTTCCTTGCAAATACTAATCTCAACGTGGTAATTGATTTATGACGAGTTGTTGAATTAGAGTGAGTTTGTGATATAGTGATCTCAACGTGGATTTCACATTTCATGGTATCCCTAGTAAGTTTTCCAATGCAAATTCAAATTTTAAAGATGAACAATATGGAGGTGAGAAAACTTTGTATGTATCAAGCATATGACCACACACACACACACACAGACACACACACGCACGAACACAACAACAATCCAATAAGTATAGTGCATCCATTTTTCCAAACCATGCATGTATGATACGAATTCAAAAATACTCCTTCTATTCCTAAATATTAGTCTTTTAGAGAGTTCAACAAGTGACTACATACGGAGCAAAATGACTAAATATAGACTCTAAAATATGTCTATATACATTCGTATGTGCCAGTCCATTTGAAGCCTCTAAAAAGACTAATATTTAGGAACGAAGGGAGTAAAATGTAAGACATCCATGGTCCTCGGTTCAATATTTAAAATGAACATGAAACTGAAACATGAATATTAAGTCTAGTACTATAGTACATGCAAATGTTGTGTTTAGGCGGAGCTATGATTGTCGGGGGTCAACCCCTCGACCTTAGATAAAATTGTGGAGCTCTGTTTAGGGTTGTTTAGATTATATTTGTCCCCACCCTCCCAACCCCCGATTAGTTGTGCACCCCCACCCCTCCTCCCTGGGAGAATATCATGTGCCCCCATACCTTAGATGCTATATGCCGATACGAGTTGCTTGGAGCTTGTAGATCTGAGATATAGCAGCTCACATGATGTGTCTTAATTTTTTTTTGCAGGAAACCTTGATGAGTTTGAGAATTGCATACAATTTGTACAAAAACTACTTAGATGCCCTTTGATCCCATATCCAACGACCTCGAAGCTCGTATCACCGTAGCATCTAAGATGAAGGAGGACATCATATTCTCCTGTATGTAAGAATATCATGTGCTACCACACCTTAGATGCTTTGGTGATACAAGCTCTTCAGAGGCGTTGGATTTGTGACCCAACACCTCCTCGGTGGTTCGAATGGTTTTTTGTAGAAAAGCCCCAAAAGAGTTCGGCCACTGCTTACAAGCACAAAGATTGCTCAGATGCCATTGGATCTCAGATCAAACGACCTCCAAGCTCGTATCACCATAGCATCCAAGCTGCGATAGCACCTTATGTTTTCTCGCACGAGAGAGCATGAGGTGCTCCCGCACCGTAGATTCTATGGTGATACGAGTTCACTGAGATCTAACGGCCCACAGTAGGAGGTTTGAATGCTTTTACAATATACGGCTGATAGAGTTTGGGAAATGCGCAGAAAGTACAAGTACTACGCATGTGCCATCTGATCACTGATCATACAACCTAGATGCTCATATCACAGTAGCGGGTAATTAAGCTACGGGGAGCACCTAATATGAGCACCGGGGAGCCGTTGGATCGAAGATGCAGCGGCACACACAAGGCCTGAATGTTTTATTTGCAAAAAAAAACTTTGGAGAGTTTGGAAATTGCGCATAATTACAAAGACTACTCCCAAGCCATTGGATCTCACTTCCAACGGTGTAAAAACTCGTATCACCATAGTATCTAAGCTGCGGGGTGGATGTGATATTCTATGCCGCTGACATTTTTGTTTGTAAACTTGCAAAATACGTGTAACTCGTGCCGTTACTTGTCTAACCGCGCAAAGTGTTTGTTCAAAAAAAACCCATCCTACACTGAAATATCGGAACAACACACGGGGGTCCCACTTGTCATTAATCAACTTTGGACCTAAAACTAACAAATCTGAAAGACGAGATTCGAACTGGCAACCTGGACTACAAAGCGTAAGTCGATAGCCTGAAAAAATGAACGGCTATTGGCTTTGTCCCATAACTTGATTTTATACAGTACTTGCGTTGAGTAGAGTAGAGGGAGTGCCTCGTCAACACGTGCATGACCGTTGTCTCACTTACTGGTGGGTCCCAGGTCTGCGATCTCAATCTATCTTCTCTCCATCGTCTAACCTTTGCACGGGCACACACGAAGAGCGGCGCTAGCTTGCCGTGGTGTTATTACAACTAAAAAAAGCTTGGAAAAATAGAAGAATCGCCTAGAACAAGAGACGTTGCTGGTCGAGACGGAGCTAACCACATCTATCCTCTGTGCCACGTTTGCATGATGAAGCTGTGTAGCTAGTGGGGTGTTTTCGACCGACTGGCTGGGTCCCGAGGTCGAACCATAGGTACTACGTCTGATACAGTATAATTTTACACGCACATTTTTCCTCCGTGCCGAGACGTGGCACACCCTACCACGCGGTTTCGGGGTCCTCCCGGGTGGTGCACGCATATATTCTTCCTGACGTGGGACGCCCTACCACGCGTTTTCTGGGTCCTCCTTGGTCGTAGCACCGAAGCAAGTAAATGAGTCGTCAAATCATGAAAGACCACCTTTCCCGCCGAGTACATCAATGAAGCACGGTGGCTAGCTAGTTGGGCTAGTTCGACCGATTAGCTAGGCCGCCGCCACATTTGTTTTTTCACCCCTTTTTTATCTACTTGCCGGCAGGTAAATTTAAATATCCACTGCGGCGTTGCTCTGGTGTTTGGGTGCGGCGGGATTTTTAATTTTTTGATTGACGGGAGCAAGCGCGGCAAGATTTTTAATTTTTTGATTGACGGGAGCAGGCGCGGCAACAATTAGTCACGATGACTCCGCCTGTAAAAACCCATTGCTCCCTGATGTGAGAAGTCGTTGACTGGTGTTTTACCGTGGTGAAAACCAAAAGATTCCCCGCTCCTTGGCTGGCTCCCTCCGCCTTCCCGTAGATTGCATTGCCTTTCAGCCGTTTCGCCCCCTTTGCTTCCTCTCCCCATTGCTTCTACCTGGTGCCATGGCGCCGCAGCAGATCACGGAGTCCGAGGTGAGGCGCCTGACACAGGAGCTCCATGCCAAGGATGCGGAGCTCAGGGCCAAGGACGTGGAGCTCCGTGGGCTCAAGGAGGAGAGGAGTGCCATGCTCCTCCGTTATGTGCGGGAGTTCACGGAGCTTCAAAAGCGGCAGGCGTCCACCACAAAGATGCTCGAGGCGTCGGCGGCGTTTCTGCAGAAAGCGGGAGATACGATAGGCCGTCAGGGGAGCCAGTTGGAGCGCGAGCGGGCCGATCGTGACGAGGTCCAAGATCGCCTCAACCACTTGGTGAACCAAGTTAACACGCACGTGTTGCGGCTGCGCGATGCCTACCGTCGTGCCAGCGCGACGATGCCGGTCGTCGGGCTAAACCCGTTCGACCACCCGGTCGACTTCAACGAGATGCGGCTTCCTGACCTGGTCTCCTTCTTCACCTATATCTCCGAGGAGCTGAGCCGTCCCGCGCGATGGTGGGGGCTGAGCTGGACAAGGAGGGGTTGCGGGCTGCCGTCGCTATTGTCGGACGAATCCTTTCAGGGCTCCGTCACCGGAATCCATTCGTGCCATTGGACGCCGTCTTTGACGAGCTGGCTCCCGTCGACCGGGAGCGGGCTCTACGGGCGGTTGCACCCTGCATCACAAACGTCATGCGCCTCAAGAAGCAAAGGGACTTCGGTGGTGTTTAGGCGCCCTCTGCATGGGCATGTCCATGTCTCGGTGCAACATGACCGTCGGATCAAACTCAGACGGTGCAGATCAGTCACTGTAGCACAAAGCGTGTGGGTGTGTTTGGTTGCATTCTCATCTCAATATAGTTGTTTCCTCTTTGTGTATTTTTGTCAACCTACTAGTGTGGACTCATGCACCCTTCATGCACTCTGCCAAACACCCAAAAGTGGGTCGAGAAGGGAACTTTTGCTCCCATCCCGTGCACCCTTCATACACCCTGTCTAACACTATTCGCGCTTCATATGGTTCATGTTTCGTGGAGTACTATAGCACCGTACTCTCTGTGCGCTGTGGACCTAGTTCTGTTAACATTGATCTCACCGTTCATTCTCGACCAGACAGTCAAAAAAGCAGTACTATGTTACATATAGGAGTAGTTGACATGCGCACAACATCATTTGTTATCATCATATCTTACTACATTAGCAACAAGATTGTGTAGTATTGACGTATGAACCACTGCACATGCCTAGTAGTAGGAGCACTGTGTATGTTCAAGTGGCTGCCGTGTTTCGCACTCCTCCGTCGTAAGAGTGGAAACGCTTGTTGTAATCATTTTTTTTCTTCAGAATGAAAAACAGTGGACACGCTCTACCGTGTGGATCCTCCTCCGGCCATGCACTAAAATACTCGCTTTCGCTGATGTGTGGGACAGCCAGCACCTGGGTCCACCAGCCATGCACTAAATTACTCCGTAGTAGAGTGACGGTAGACTATCCCGATCGAACCGCTGCATTAATGCCCAATGAGCCGTCAAATCACAAAACCCCCCTCCTTTCCAGCAGT
Organism: Triticum urartu; assembly: GCF_003073215.2. Taxonomy (NCBI): domain Eukaryota; kingdom Viridiplantae; phylum Streptophyta; class Magnoliopsida; order Poales; family Poaceae; genus Triticum; species Triticum urartu. Next base: position 567,931,638 of record NC_053022.1, on the reverse strand, counting down.
AAGTTGGACGGACGAAGCAACCATCATTTCACTCTTCTCTCTCAGCTTCCTCTCTTGAAGAAAACCCCCACTCGCTTCGCTTCTCCCTCATCTCGTTCCTCCTTTCACTCTTCTCTCTCAGCTTCCTCTCTTGGATGGACGCCGGAGCATCGGCCGACGTGATGTCTATGGCTCTGGCCAAAACCGTCGAGGCTCATGGTACGAAGAAGCGCAAGCACCCCGCCGAGACTACCGCAGACAAGCTCAAAGCCATCGCCATGTCCAAGCCCCCCTCTCCGGGATCCCTCATTAAGCAAGTCCAGGTAATGTCTCTTGTTGACGATCTTTTTCTCGATCTTGGTCATGTTTTTTCATATAACACGCAGTACTAGTACTGGTAGTACAACTTTCTGGGTGATCTTTCATGTGATTTTAGTGTGCCAAATGACGGTTCTAAATTCCTCTTTTGACCAAAACATGCGAGAGGTTGACACTGATTTCTTATAGATTACTTTCAACTACTCCCTCTGTCCCAAATTTCTTGTCTTAGATTTGTCTAGATACGGATGTATCTAATACTAAAATGTGACTTGATACATCCATATCTAGAAACCATATCTAGAAAAATCTAAGACAAGAATTTTCGGACGGAGGGAGTACTTTATGAACATCAATGCTACCTTTTAAGAGGGTATATTTGCCTCAGTAACTTGTGTTATGGATATTACATGTAATCCCTCTGCTCTCATGCCTTTGAAGACATGCTCTAGCGTCTTTGTTCACTCATTTCTGTGCATATATGTAGTCATATATGGAGAATAATATCGAAAATCATCTTATATTTCTGAACGGAGGTAGTAATAAAATATGGTTTCTGTTTGAATTAGAACCAGGTCCGCGGTGGAGATGAAGTTCTCAAAGTCATGCCATGTGAACTGGAAGACCTGATGATCAGTTCTACTGCTGAACTATCCAGCTGTTGTGTCCTTGTCGCCATGTGTCCTGAACTAGTGTTTTCCTGTAGCATTGTTGTCAGGCGTGTTCTCGAGGCTGTACTTGACCACAACAATTTTCTAGTTGTGCCTTCGATTACGAAGGGTGTGGTTCTTGTAAAGCTTCCCAACAAATCTGATGCGGCCTGTCTTCATCATCATGTTTATGAGTGGAAAGACCACTCTGTTAGGTTCTCCAAGGTTGACAAGATGGTGATGGTGCATGTAGACATCTCACACGAAGTCCATGGCCTAGTCAGTTATGCGGGGTTCATCCCGTAGGTCGGTGGCAAGAAATAGTCTGCAGAGTTTAGTTAGTGCAACTTTGCTTGTCTATAGTAAGTACTATTTTTCAGTACTTGATTTGTGTTTGTGAACCCTCTATTGCCGCTTTTGGTGTGTGGTCAGTCCTGAAAACGGTCTATGTTAATGTCTGTCCACTCAATTCAATTTGTACATTTTGAAGTATCTAAATCATATTTTTTGTGAGGACGGTTTATCAATTATGGTTACACTCCAATATCTGTATGCATTGCAGGGTTTATCGCACCCACCAGGATTTCCAGTCCCATGGATGTTCGGTCCATACGATTTGTCACGACCTTTGGACTATCCTGCTTGTGGGAGTAGGCGGGGCCCCTGCATGCCACGCGTAGTTGGACGATCAATCTTCTGTTTAGTACTTCAACATAGTGATTTCCTGGTAAGGATTCACTCGTGTCACATCAAGTAAATCTTATTGATTTACTGTCTAAATCTTATTGATTTAATGTCATGTTTTCTTTCTTTTCCTGCAATTTTACGATGCAGGTTTTGCCATGTGACATTCATCACAGAATAAACCGTTTGGTTTGCTCTACGATGGCTATTTTTGCAGGTTTCACTTCTTATGTCGTGTCAGTAACGAAGGCACTGTCCATCACTTATATTACTGGAAAAAATTGGATCATTCTGTTGTCTGAGTACAAGCTGAATCCCTATGATGAACTACAGTTTGGTTTAACAAAAACGCCACAATTAGTCCTTCTCGCATTTAAAAGAAATGAAAAAAACTGGATCACGGTCACGGATCCTAGTCAAGTTAGAAAGCTGATCATAGCAGACCAGACACGATCGCCGTTGTCTCGCACAGATCGAGCACCGGCAGTTGCTCTAGCACTGACAGCGGCAGCAGCTCAGTCTGATCCAGCTGAGGATTGGGCACCGACCATGTCAGCGGATCAGTCTGATCTACCGGAGGATCGGGCATCGACACCGGCACCTGCTTCGACACCGGCACCAGCTCTACAAGGAGCGCCATCTCCGGCAGCAGCAGCGGCTTCGGCACCTGCACCAACATTTGCACTTTCATCTGGTCCAGCCCGTGCAGTTGCACCGGCAACAGACTGGGCTGCAGTTCGCACTTCATATACCAAAGTCCTTACAAAAACCGGCATGTTTACCTTCTTGGTAAGCATTGGCCGCCCAAGTGCTTCGTTCTTTTTTCTTTCCATGTTGTTTCACATGATTCACTGTGTTGATCTAACTGTTTGGGTATGTCTTCTTGTTTGCAAACAGAGAATTCCTAGAGCAACGAGGGAGTCGTTCAACAATTCGGGCGACCGCGGCCAAGTTTCTCTTACCATGCGCAGCCTTGGTGTGAATGAACCTGCTCAATATACCGTAAGTACAAAGGATGGTCGCATGATGATTGATGCTAAAGGATGGTCAAGGTTCAAATCTAAATCATATATTGCGATAGGGGATGATGTCAAAATCGAACTTTCTCGGCAAGGAGAGCTGGTCCAAATCAACTTTGAAATTCTTCAGTAGCAGCACGCAACTACCGAACTGATCTATCCTCCGAGAGATTTTGATGTAATAATCTGGCATGGTGACAAGTGTCATGTGTGTATAAGTAGTACGACAGTATTATTTATCACATGGTATATCATTGATAGAATTGCAACTCTGATTGCTGGTTAGGAACTGTCGTTCGATTTCATTCCAACAGCTGTCGTGCTTTATTCAATTTTGTGTATTCGCCTTGCGACAGCATCTAAAACCAGCGCCGTACTGATCTCTTGCAATATGAAAAGCGCTGAGGTAGAACACATGGGCCCCCAAACATGCAGGGTCGGCCTGCGGCCCAAAGTCCAGAACCATGAGCCTATCTGAGTATTATATTCTCAGCTGAACCCCCATAAAAAAAGCTGAACCCCCATAATGCCCGTGCATTGCAGAGGGAGTATATTTCTCGGCAAGGTGAGCCTGTGATATAAAAGATTTGTATATTTCTTTACAGAGGGAGTATCTCTTTGTCAAAAAAAATATTTATGTGTAACTAGTTACTCCTGTCTTTCTACTTCCTTTCGCTGATATGTGGGGCAACCGGCAACGGGGTCCACGTGCCATATGCACAAATTAGAGTGCACAACTTCACGGTAGACACACCCTGGTCGTAGCACCGCAGTAATGCCCAATGAGCCGTTAAATCACAACCCCCCCTTTCCAGCTTTAGCAGTAAGCTGGACGGACGAAGCGGCAATATTTCACTGGGCCTGAATCCCCTTCTCCCTCGTCTGCTTGTTCAGAGAAAACCCCCGCTCGGCGATTGCATAGGGTTTTCTCATGGAGAACCAGGTACGAATTCTTCATCCATCCCCGATAAATCCAAGTCCCTTGGTCGCACGTAATCCTAGGATGGCAGCCGCCGCCGTTGATGCATTTTTCTTCGTACTGAATCTAGTGTGTTTCAGTTGCAGTGCCCAAAGTGCAAGTACGCTACAGATTTCTGCGCCCTCGGCGAGACGCCACACTTGTTCCTTCTCATCCTAACACAGCATTTTGAAACGCGCACAGTATGTTCCTAGAATCCTCTTTTCTATTCGGGAGGGTGGGGTTTTTTTGAACATGTTGTGTTCTCATATTATTTTTCCTGCAGTGTTGCTCTGCCAGAACACATGTACTCAAGATGCTCGGCCTTGCCATAACTGAATACACTAGTTTAATGGTCACAGTGAAGACAAACCATGGATATTACTTCCGAGTTGGGTTCATGAACCAAGAAGATCGCTGTTTTTTATGGCCGAACTTGGATAAACTTTATCAAGTGTTACGGACTGAAAGTTGGCGCACGAATGTTGATGGAAATAGCAGAACCTGGTCTCATCTTAACTGCGATCTTCCACCCCGACGTCGTTCCAATTGTTCATCCATGTTAGTTTTGTATCTGTTTCTTGCTTGTTGCCTCGATTACTTCTTAATCCATCTATTCTGTCTAAGTAATCACAATTTAACTTTAGAAGTAGCAACGAATCTCTCACGAAGATGCTACTTCTAACTAATATTTTCTTATAATTGGTGGCACGTGTAGGTTTTTTCAGAGTTAAGCAGTCTGCTCGTTTGTTACTCTATAATAACTCGGCTGTTACTAATGGCACTGAAGTGGACTGGATCGACATCCACAAGTTCTTACACTTTATTGATCGTCTTGAGGTCCTTGTGGGGCGTTTCAATGGTGGAAGGCCATGTGAGATATGTGTGCCACTGTTGCACTCGTTGAACAGGTCCAACCGTGTCGAGAAACTTATGGTATGAGTTGTTTTATGTTATATATGTTGTTCATAAACTATTGCTTATACACAGTTTTACAGTTGTGATCTTCTTGAAACAGGAACTGCCGAGTTCTATTATTCCTATACAGATGCCTGACCATGGTTGAGTTAGACTTGCGCTTGGTCACAACATGATGTTTATGTCGACCTACTCAATTCCCCTTGGATGTGAAAAGATACTTATTCATGGGTTGTCTCAAATAATGAAGGCCCGTTCATCTTGGAGAATAGGACAGAAGATTATGTTCATGCTTTTCCATGGCTCTAAAGCGAATATCCTGTTTATTGACCATGTTGCGAGATGAAGCCACTTTCAGAAGGTTGTGGATGTGCGGGGTGGCGCCTGGGCCTTGTCCTGGGGCTTGGCGGCCTCACCCTTGGTTAACTGTAGGCAAAGTAGCACTGTTCGAGGCGTGCTTTGTACGGTTGAACCTGTATTAAGTACTCATACTGCTTTGAACTTTGGTTGTTAAGTGCCCCTGCTGGTTTCAATTAAGGTTGTTAAGTACTCCTGCTGCTTTTACAGTCTGTCGTGTTTCTTCAGTCCTGTCTTCCTCCAGCCGCCAAAACCAAACCAGCGCCGGCGGGGCCGCCTGCTTCCGCCTCCCACGGCTGGCTGCGCCTCAGTGCACGCATCGCCGCCTCACCGTCTCCTAAATCGTTAACGCCGACGTCCTCCGCGCGCTTTGATGCGCTCGCCGCGGCGCCGCCCTCTCACGTTGTCAACATGGTCAACAAACAACAGGAATCGGCAGAAATACGTGGAAAGGATGACAGTAAGGGCCCACCACGTCAGCATATGGAAAAATAAAATGCTTCCTCCTAGTGTTTTCCTGACATCTGGGACCCACGACATTGTGAGCGTATATAGTCAATAGACAAGAGAACAGCACAAGATCGGCTGACACCTGGGACGTAGCTACTCGAGCAGTATTTTTTTTGTTTGGTATTGTTGGGACGGAGCAGGGTTTGAACTGGGTTGTGATCCGTCTAGTCCAGGCTTATATTTTATGTTCACCATGTGACCAGCCCAGCTATTTTTTCTTTGTGAAAATGAGCCCAGATTATTTTTTCTGAAGAATACCCAATCCAGACCTACTTATTTTTCTACACCCTGATGGGCTGCAACTCTTTCAAGACGCCTGCAAATCTTGAAAGTAATATGAAATGGGTTGTAAATATAAAAATAGATGACAAATTGGCAATTACTTTATAATTTCTGATTTTTTTCACATTTTCAGATTCCTATTTCACTGGGCATTAACCTAATTTAAATATATATTCAAAGTACTTTAGATCTGGCTCGACATTTTGGTATTAAAAATAGTTTGGAACCCACAGAAATATGCGAAATTGGCCCTGGCCAACCAAAAAAACGACTGCAATAAATTGCATAAGAAGTTGCCATGAGCTATATATAAATTATTAAAAAAAAGAGGGAGTGGTCTGACTTGTGGGCCTGTTTAGTTGACGCGTATGCAAGATTTTTTTAGTTATTATATATGTCAACAAATGATTCTAGCAGACGTAACCGTTGGATGTCAATCCAACAACCGTCGTGTTTCTTCAATCTCTGATCTTCTTACTCCGGCCGCCAAAGCAGCGCCGGCGGGACCGGCTGCTCCCGCCTCCCGTGGCCGGCTGTGCTGCCGCGCCGGCCTCAGCGCCCCCTACTACTCCCACCGCTGGCCAGGGCATCCCTCTACTCACCCACACCCCCTGTTATTCTGCGGCGACGGCAGCCTCACACCGCAGCCGAACCGGTGAACCCTCGTACTCCTCTCCGCGCGGGATTCCACTGCCGCGTCTTCCCCGGCTCCGCGTCGTCCCCTTACTAGGCCTCGCCATCGTCCACCGCCGTGGTGCTCTCGGCGCGGCGTGGTCAATGTGGTCAACGACTGACTTCCATCGGAAGAGTATTGTACGTGGAGAGGCTGACAGCTAGGTCCACGGCAGCCGCTAGGAAGTGCCTCCTTATTACGCGGAAAATAAGTATTCCTCCACCTGACAGCAGGGACCCACCGGACGGGCCACCAGTATTTCGCGAAAAAACATTTCCCCCTGACTGCTGGGACCCACAGGACGGGCCACCGTATTTCACGAAAAAAACGTTCCCCCCGCTGTCAGCTCGGGCCCACCGGAAGTGCCTCCTTATTACACACAAAAAAATGAATACCCCCTGCTAGCTGGGACCCACCTTGGTGGGAGGCTGACTTGTGGGCCTACTAAGTTGACTAGGACAGAGGCCTTTGTCAACTTTAGTCAATATATGAACGATTCTAGCTCCAGTGACCGTACGATGTCCTTCCAACGGCCATAGTGCTTCTTCAACCTCTGGTCTTCTTGCTCCACCCGCCCAAAGCAGTGCCGGTCGTGCCGCCTGCTCCTGCCGCCCGTGGCCGGCTATGATGCCGCGGAGGCCTCACCGCCCCCTACTACTCACACCACTGGCCAGGCCATCCCTCTACGCACCCACAACCCCTGTTATTCTACGGCAACGGCAGCCTCACACCGCAGCCGAACGAGTGAACCCTCATACTCCTCTGCGCGTGGGCATCCACTGCCGCGTCTTCCCCGGCTCCGCGTTGTCCCCTTCCTAGGCCTCACCGTCGTCCACCGCCCTGGTGCTCTCGGCGCGGCGTGGTCAACGTGGTCAAGGAATGGCTTCCATGGGACGTGGACTGTACGTGGAGAGGCTGACAGTTGGGTCCACGGCTGCAGCAAGGAAGTGCCTCCTTATTACGCGCAAAATAATTATTCCTCCACCTGACAGCGGGGACCCACCGGACGGGCCACCGTATTTCGCGAAAAAAACGTTTCCCCCTGTCTGCTGGGACCCACCAGCTACATCTTCGCACGCAAGGAAGTGCGTCCAAAAAAACGATTCGCCCCCTGACTGCTGGGACCCATCAACTACATCTTCGCACGTAAGGAAGTGCGTCCGGGCAAAAAAAACCGATTCGCCCCCTGACTGCTGAGACCCACCAGCTACATCTTCGCACGCAAAGAAGTGCCTGACAGTCGGGACCCACCTGGTCAAAGCGTACATAGCGTTGTCATTCTGGTTGCGAACGTGTACGTACATATATACTGGTCGATGTAGAGGCACACACGTGTCGTAGTAGAGGCGCGTACGTGTCGTAGTAGAGGCGCTCACGTAGCATGTACACGTACGTACAGCCGCCAGGGTGCAAGAAAGAAAATACGGCCACGTACATACATACGGGCGGGGTCTCGAACGCCTACTCGCGCATACATACGGCCGGGGCTCGTGTACATGGCTGGGTCGGAACGGAGAAACAGCGTCGTCGTCGTGTTCATGGGGAGGCAACGGAATGCGTTGTGTTCATGGGGAGGCAACAGAATGCGTCCTATTCATCGGGAGGCAACGAAACGCATGGGAGCCAACCGGCTGGGTCGGAACGGAATGCGTGGTCGTGTTCATCGGGAGGGCTTGGACGGAACAGGCGATGGAAACGAGGCCTGGCGTACCGCACAACAGAGGAAACGGGCCTCCTATGTTCGGAACGGGGTCCTGTTGATCGGAAGGGGTGTGGCGTACCGCAAAATGGAGGAAACGGACCTCCTACGGTCGAAACGGGGGTCCTGTTGATCGGGAGGGGTGTGGCGTACCGCAAAACGGACGAAACGGACCTCCTACGGTCGAAACGGGGGTCCTGTTGATCGGGAAGGGTGTGGCGTACCGCAAAACGGACGAAACGGACTTGTGTTGGAGCGCTACGGTCGAAATGGGGGTCCTGTTCATCGGGAGGGGTGTGGCGTACCGCAAAACGGAACTCCACGGGATACTGTTCATCTCCGCCGTCGACCTCCTCCAGCCTCCACGGGCTCCTGTTCATCCAGCCTCCACCGCGCGCTACTCCACCGGCTACTGTTCAACCACCCCTCCACCGTCTATTGTTTATCCAACCCTCCACACCACGAGGTCCTGTTCAACCACCCCTCCACGGCCACTCCTTCATCGTCTACTGTTCATCCAGCCCTCCACACCATGGGGTCCTGTTCATCCAGAGGCAACGCCATCGCTCACTGTTCATCCACCCCCCCCCCCCCCCCCCCCCCCCCCCGCAACGCTCATTGTTCATCCAATCGATCGGCTTCAGTTAGCAGCAGTAGCGAAGGAATCGCTCGATCGGGTTCAGTTAACAGCCATCGATCGATCGCTCGGGTTCAGTAATGCGTAGCCTGCAGTGCAATCGCTCGGGTTCAGTTAGAGCCCAACGCCTCGCTCGGGTTCAGTTAGAGCCAACGCCTCGCACACACGCGCGTACGTGTACGAGAGAAGCGCGCATCGCTCGGCCCCCGACCTCCCACCGTAACCGGCGACTCCCCGAAATTTTCCTCCCCCTCGCTTCTACCACGGTTTTTTCCGTCATGGACGGCCCAAAGAATATCATGCAGCTGCGTCTCCGACCCGCCCAGGACGAAAAGCCCATTTTCTTCATGATTTTTTATAGTAGAAGTAGGAGCCCACCACATCTATGATGATACCGGGTTTTGTCACAATTATCGAGTGTCATATGTATGACAGAAAAAAATTCGTTCGGCCCAAAATGTCACGGATGTGTCTTTTTTTTGTAGTGTTGGAGGCTCAAACGTGTTTGGATTGACCCCAAACTTGGTGAGCTTGTTCCTTACTTTGAGTACTTCGATCTGGTTAGCTGGTTTGAGGATTGGGTCAGTGGAGCATTAGATTTGAGAGTGGTTTTGTTAACTCTGACTGCTGCAGTTTCAGAACAGAGTAGTTTTGGGAGACGAACAGTTTGGGTAGGCAAATGATGTCCGATTGAGCTGAAGTTTGGAGGGGATGTCAAGAACTCATGTGTCTACTTGTCTGCCAAATTTGGTGTTGTCTGGTTCAACGGTTTAAGAGCAGTTTGCAAAACACTGAAGGGTACAGAAGATGTGTAAACTCTGCTTTGCTGAAATCGTGCCTCTTGTGGCTGTTGTTGCTGTTGCCAGTTGGCAACATGGAGAGTGTTGTAAATCTCTCTAGAGATTTTAGAGAAGACTTTATACTCATCATTCTCATAGTGAAGTTGCGTGGACCGGTCGGTCCACAGTTGTGGTTTTACTCAAGTTAAGGAGGTTTTTCCACGTTAAATTTTGTGTCATTTGTGCATATTGTTTGTGTTATTACGCTGCTTACTTGTTGGTTGAAGCTGTCCTCAAAGTTCATCACAAGTAGAGGGGGCTGTGTAGTGTGCATATTTGTCGTGTCGGTGAATTTGTGCAGCGCATTGTTGCTATCCAGCCTAACTTTATACTAAAGTTACTACAAAGCTAAATCATCTATTTTAGAACGGAGGGAGTAGCTAGCTAACTGTTATTGCAATAGAAATAGTACCACTGCCATTAACTTAAGAAAGAAAGACTACGCTGCTACAAGCAGTCATTTGTATATATATATTTCTTTTTTGAAAGCATTTCATATCCACCGACTGCGCCGCTACATGTTCGTATTGCAAGGGCACCGCCGTACTGCTAGCTCGGTGTGGGTGTTGAGAGGGGAAGGAGCGGGTGGGGGATTTATGGGATATACTTAGCCGCGATGCACGAAGTTGTAAGGGGCGGATACCCATCATCATTGTTTTTTTTTTTGAACAGCACCCATCATTATTGTTGCAAGCCTTAACGCGCAAACGTTGCAGAGGTTCAGCCATCGTTGCCGCAAACGACGACATGAGATGTCACAAACCTTGTTTGCTCATCTCCAATGCGTCATGAGAGCCACTCATTTGTCCACCGAGCTTGATCCTCTATCGTCCTGCACCTCTCGCCTCCTATTGCTCTCTCCACCATGCCCCATAGAGGCACAGACGCATTCCAAGCACCGTTGCCCAAGCTCCGCACCATGTGTTGCGATGCAACACTCGACGGTAATGTCGGCGTTGTGATGCGGCACTCGTCGATGGATGCTGACGTTGCGATGCCTTGCTCATTGGTGTTGTCGGCGTTGCAATGCGACGCTCCTCGGTGATATCGGCATTACGACGTGACACTTGTTGGTGGACCTCGGCGCTGCGATGCGGCACTCGTCGATGGATGCTGACGCTGCGATGCCTCGCTCATTGGTGTTGTCGGCGTTGCGATGCGACGCTCCTCGGTGATATCGGCATTGCGACGCGACACTTGTTGGTGGACCTCGGCGCTGCGAAGCGGCACTCGTCGATGGATGCTGACGTTGCGATGCCTCACTCATTGGTGTTGTCGGTGTTGTGATGCGACGCTCCTCGGTGATATCGGCATTGCGACGCGACACTTGTTGGTGGACCTCGGCACTGCGACGCCATGCTAGTTGGTGTTGTCGGCGTTGTGATGTCACGCTCATCGGTGATGCCGGTACTACGATGTGGTACTCATTAGTGGACTCCGGCACTGCGATGCCGCGCTCGTTGGTGTTGTCGGCGCTACGATGCAATGCTCGGCAGTGCTATAAGGCGACGCTCATCGGTGATATCGCGCTTGTTGATGTTGTCGACAATGTGATGCGCTGCGTCGGTGACTGTCAATGCTGCGATGCAGCGCTCGTCGGTGGACGCCGGCGCTGCGACGTCATGCTCGTTGGTGTTGTCCGCGTTGCGATGTGACGATCGTCGGTGATGCCGGTGCTGCAATGTGGCACTCATCAATGGACGCTGGCGCTGCGATACGGCGCTCGTTGATGTTGTCGGCGCTACGATGCAATGTTCGCCGGTGTTGTAATTAATGTGGCATGTTTGTGATGTCGCGCTTGTTGGTGTTGTCGGCGCTACGATATGACGCTCGTCGGTGACTATCGGTGCTGTGATGCATCGCTCATCTATGGATGCCGGCGCAGCGGTGTCACGCTCGTTGGTGTTATCAGTGTTGCGATGCGACGCTCCTCAGTGATGCCGGAGCTGCTGTGTAGCACTCACGCCGTTGGGCAGACAAACACGTCATGAAGCCAAGTAGCGTGATATTTGCTTTGCTGGCTTTGCTTCTTGTAGAAAACAACCCCCAATGTGCAACTACCTTCACACACACACACCATCGCGTATGTGTACGTGTGCGTGAAAGGGACATGTGAGAGAAAACGGTTTTAGTGTGGTCCAGAACACCCCAAGCGACGGAAAGAACTGACGGCTGGCTGGACCGGATCGTATGGCACGCGAGGCTGATCCCTAGTACTCGCCTTCTTTATTACGACGTCAAACTCGGACATCCTCATGATTCTGGCGCCCTTAGAGCATCTGGACAAATCCGACCCCTCAAACGCCCACAGACGTTGGACGCGTTTGGACGGTTCCACGGCACTGACCGGGCATTCCTTAAATTAGTCAATCTGCATCCGTTTCTCTCAAATTTCATCCCTTAGATTCATACAAAGCATGTAAAATAAATTCTGCGTGCTACATCTAAGTACTACCCTAGCTATTCTTCGTCATCGGAGATGTGCACGACGACAGAGCCGGGCGCCGGCTGGACAGGCGGGCATGAGGGCTCCGGCTCATCCTCCTCTTGCTCCATCTCATTCATGTAGGCCAAGCACTCCGCCTGTTCCGTGGCTTCTTGCGCCTCCATCTTCTGCCGGCGATGGCGTCTTGCATCCACATCCGACTCCGACAGGAGGGAATCGAGGATGGCCTGCTGTTCCACCCGGAGATCCCCGTCGCCAGCGTCCCCCACATCCTCCTTCCCCGGCTCACCCCCCTCCTCCTCCTCCAACTGTTCATCCTCCTCCTCCTCCACCTCCTTTTTTAATTAGATGAAATTTTCAATTTCAATGACTTTTTTTAAAAATTCGGTTAACTTTTTCCAAAACAATGAACCTTTTTAACATTTTTGGTGAATTTTTTTTAAAAATGACAAACTTTTTTGAAATCTGATGAAACTTTTTCAATTCTATGATATTTTTTTTCAAATCCGATGAACTTCTTTCAATACGATGATTTTTTTTTCAAATCCAATGAACTTTTTCAAAATTGATGAGCTTTTCTCAGATTTGTTAAATTTTTTTTAAATCGATGAACCTTTTTAAAATTTATTTATGAAATCTAATAACTATTTTTTAATTTTTCACGAACATATTGAAAAATGTAAAAAAAGTGGAGGCCGGTCTTTTTCCTGAACCAGCAGCGCATCACAGCCGGAAAAAAAGCCAGTGGTCCAGATGAAAATCAAAAAGTTTTTGTGCGAGGCCTCACACTCTTCTTCTTCCATTCACAGTCCTTTCATGCGTTGGCGCAACAATGGCATGACCATGTAGTAATGCGTGCATTCTTCATAGTAAGAGAAGAGATGGGGTGTAGCATTGTGCATTGTTCATAGTAAGAGAAGAGATGGGCAGGTTCATGGCAGAGCTCCTCCTCTTACTTGCTCTCGTCGCCAGCAACAGCTGGCACGGAGCAGTCGTCGGGCTACATGGACACGGCGTCGCCGACGACAAGGCCTCCGTGGTCATGCCAAAACACGACATCTCCCTCGCCAGCTTCACCGACAAGAGCAGCAGTTACCTCGGCCTCATCGGCGGCCTCGCCAACCTGCCGTTGGGGCGGAACACCATGGTGTATGCCGCCCCGGTGCTCTCCGCCTACGACCTGGCTGCCGACGCCAAGCCGGTCAAGCGGGCGCTGGCCATGGGAGCTTTGGTCGACTTCGCACACGAGAAAGCCAAGAACACCGTCGGTGCCGTCACCTCAAATGGTACGTACTAGTTCGAAAAATTGGTTCCTTCACTTGTGTTAAAATAATATGACAGCAGAAATTTGCAATGAAATTGACTGATTATAGAAAAATCTACTCCCTCCATTTCAAAATAATTGTTTTTCTAGCCATCTTAAATGGAGCAGATGTTATTCCCAAGTCATGTGATTCAAAACATTCACAGATCAGAAATTTTGGTCCTCTGGTTAACTGAAGAATTCTTTAGTTCTGGGCAAGGGTACCCAAATCAGAATTCTCCGGTTCTGGGAAAGTGTGAAATATTCATTCACAAATCAGAAAATTTGGGGGGTCCTCTGCTAGGTGCATTGAATGGTCAGCAGATGTTATTCTTCAGTTAACCAGATTCAGTTGTGGGAAAGTGTAGATCAAGAATTCAGATCCAGTAACTTAAACATCTTGTGAGGATTTGGTCCAAAAATATTCCAGGTTAAAAATATTTCAGATTAGATGACTTTACTCCACTAATTAACTCCTGGAATTAATAATTTACAGCAGGAGTATCTTGCTTGAACTGTAAAAGTTTAGTCCTAACTTGCACATTTACTGTAAGATCAAGAGCTTCATCTTGTGAAAAAGTGTTCAGAACTTGCACCTTAGAGGCGGCGGAAGTGGAAAAGGGGCACCCGTGCTTCCACCTTACCTTAGAGGCGCGCGGCCCGGCCAGTACGGGTCAACGACTATCTCCCGGCGCAGGGCAGGGCCTCAAGCTCGGGCGGCTCTGTTCCCCGTGCCCTCTAGCTTCGTGGTCGACGACGGGCAGAGGCGGAAGGAGAGCAGGACTGCAGGAAGGCGGGGTGGTGCAATTCGTGGGAGAAAACCTCAAATACGGCCGGGTGGGCCTACAGGGATGGCGGGGGGCCGCGGAAGATCGGCGGTGGGGAGCGGTTCCGGGAAGAAGAAGCTCGAGGACGAAGAAGGCATGCCGACCATTTGATCTGCATCCAACGGCCGAAACAGTCTGCTGACCCAAATTAAGAAAACAATCGACTCAAGTGTAGCCGTTCCCAAATCTTAAATATGTAGATGCAGTCAGTCATCTCTACTTTTCCGTATAAACTTATTGAGCGGTTTGCTTAATTATGAAAGAAAGCATGAATCATATTTTGCTTTACTGTATTTGGCAAAATTTGAATATGGGAAACTAATCAACCATAATATAAAAGAGTGATAAGAAATTATGCATAATAAATTTATTTACCTTGTAATTTCTTTTTTGTGATCTCTCCGGTAAGAAGGTAAACCAGGTGATAAATCAAGGCTTGTGCCGGGAAAAAGGACTATCTGCAGCTGCAAAGAGACCTTCGATGACACACTAGTGCTCGCCGGGAAGCCCACTACCTTAAGGTACCCGGCCATTACTATATATATTACATATGCAGATCTGGTACAAAGCCTAAGGTTTTGCCTTTTATCTTTGAATGACCTTGCTGATCAAATGTACTGGAAGTAGATGTTGTTAACCTGTAGTTTTTTGTTCTTCATCTATTATATATGCGCTTGTTTTACTACTCAGGGAACTTATGTACGTAGTTGCTCTGCGCATTATTGTGATGCATCATGACTGAAGTGTCGCTTGATTTCAGATCAATATCTTGCACCGCGTCTTAGATGTGTAGAATATACTATAACATTATGTTTTCTGATCCAATTACAATTACAGTGAGCAGCCTATCCGCAAAGGAAAAGCCTCGCAGTACTTGTCCCTTCTTCATGGCAGCAAGCAAGTCCTGACAGCTAGGGACAAGCAGGGTTCTGCGTATGGCGTGATGACAGGATCAGCTGGGATGATATATGAAGCTGTGTTGACTGCCTTTGCAGCAGGTAGAATACATTAATTATTTCACTTACAGTAGCTAATTTTAATTAATCAGAGTCTCTTTGCTAATTTATTAATCAGAGTCTCTGATCACTAGGAGTACTACTGCCGACACTAGCTAGGACTAGGATCAGATAGTACTGTACAAGTCTATCACAAGCTAATTAGGACCGGACACACACACGCATATCTTCTATAGATTCTAGGAAAGATTAATCAATCTCATTTTTTTTCTGCCCCCTATATATGAATCATCCCCTTTTTTTATTTTAGGAAAAGAGTTACGAGACTCATTTGTGTTTGTTATTTTGTGTTGTGTGCAGCTGCCATAATCGCGTGTGGGTGCTGGGGCATTGTGACCCGTACATCTCTCAGCCAGAAAGAACGCACGGTTCTTGTGCTTGTCCTCATTCTCTCCTCCATGACGCACGTAGGCTGCGTGGATGACGGCGACGATGACGACTACGAGGATCCCGATCCCAATCCCCCTGTACAAGGAGGAGGAGCAGGAAACAATCCCCAGCCTGGAGCAGCACCCACGCAGATAGAAGGTTTAGTGAATGTAGCCGTGGACTTCCACATGAGTGATGAAGCTGGCGGTGCGCTGTTTCTCATCCAGTATGAAGAGCAGATGGGAGATAATACGGAGCCAATTACAGGGGGGCACTATATTACTCCTCCAGAAGTTGCAAAGCCGCTCAGGTGGATCACTGTGGGGTTGCCACTGCCAGATACACAGGTATTTGCTAGCTTATTGGTCAGAGGGGACAAGGGGTACAATATGGGCTTCATAAATGGATACGGACTCGCCTGCTGCACCTCAGACGCCAAAGGAGACAAGGTTTTCCCGTTCGATGTGGAAGGCTGCGAGGACTTGGGGTTCGCCAGCGACTACCGTGGCCTCACTGATACTCCAAAAGGGGATATTAATGCAGCTCTGGAAATAGAGATTGGCCAGGATGTGGCACTCAAGGCAGCAAGGGTTCTTGCGGAGTACGGGCATAGCCATCGTGCTAAGGAATTAACAAGGCAGGCCATGCGTGACCTCACAGTAATGGTCTGTGAGGGTCCAAGAATCAACCGTATCGGGGATATAATGAAACACAGATGGACGACCAGAACCAGGCTTGTCAAGGATGCTGTTAGACTCATATTCAAATGGAAGCTCATGTCCGTGCATAAATGTATCGGGAAAGACATGGTCGGCAAGGTCAATGGAGGCTGGAAACTAATAGCTATTGGCATAAAAACGCTGGTGGATATTGACCGCGAGCTGGGTATGGTCAAGTACTCTCGGGCTTGTGATAGGATTAGGTTTCCAAGGTAAGCCCAGTGGCCTGAGATAGTTTGTTTTGTTTTTTCTACACTAGAGCAACTGGCCATGAATAATTCATCTAGTGTCTTTCTTACATTCAATTCAATTTCGTATTGTATTCAAGGAACCTACATTTAATTTGGAGATAGTTAATTTAAACAGGACAATTGCTGTGATTTTCTAAATTGCTGCAACTTCCTTCTATTGTTGCCTTGAGTATGAGTAAGAAAACTGTTCAGTCTCAAAAGACATAAGATAAATGAGAGCCTACGCACAGTCATATCTCTACTGCTATGTTTCACATATCTAGGAATATAAAATGATGTACGTAGCTCACAATTGTGCTCATCAGGTTCTCCCTTCTTCGGTGGAACCTGTCTTTAGTTGTGCTAATCAAGTTCATAGGTTGCTATACATGCCCTATTGATCTCTTCTTCCAAATTGTCTGCAACTACTCATCTGAATTTCTTTGTTTTTGCAGACAGAATTGATAACTCAAAAATTGGACATCATTGACACCAGCAGCGAAAGAGTGGCTCACCATTCTTCAGCGACTCCTCGCTCATACGGATATCCTGTAGCAACGACTTTGGGGTTTGTTGTGCTGTGCCCCCAGCCAGAATAAATTTGAACTCCTCCCTCATACGGATATCCTGTAGCAATGACTTTGGGGTTTCTTGTGCTGTGCCCCCAGCCAGACTAAATTTGAACTCCTCCCTCATACGGATATCCTGTAGCAATGACTTTGGGGTTTCTTGTGCTGTGCCCCCAGCCAGACTAAATTTGATCATAAAGACTAAATTTGAAAATGATCAGCGCCGGCCATTAACGTTTCAGTCCTAAAGCACCTTGCAATCCCTGAAATATTTTATTGTATCTCGTTTCCTAATTAGACTATGTGACTAATAGCATGGCGTGATAAGCTTGTAGAATGCACACTTATTCTACCTCATTCCACTACATCTTTGTCCACTCTCTCCTTCCGTTTTGCTGCTCTCTCTCCTCCCTTTTGCTGCTCCATGTTCTGATAATTCATACAAATACCTAAAAGCATAAAAAGAAGGGAAAATCATATCACCGGTATTACTACAAATAAAAATAAAACACTATATGTATATTACCAATTTTACTGTAGTCGGTGTAGAAAAAAAAATCCTTCCATCCAAGTGTGAATTTCATATGTTGAATAAGAAGAAGGTCAAACCTGAGATAAGAACCTGAGATAAGAGAAATTGAAAAGGAGAAGAGCACACGTTACTTGCATTTAAACAGTGTAAAAACGCCCACTTTTGCAGTGGTAAAGACCACAAAAACATGGAAATGAAGATTAGCGTTTCCATTACCTGCATATATATATATATATATATATGAATTGGATCTTAGTATGTAGATAGAAACAAAAATCATGTCCATTAATTAGTACATGTATCAGGAACAACATGATAAGATGCATCCGTTTCCACATGCTCGTACCTAGGGATGCAAAGACCGGACGATTAACACAAAACTAGAGATCGACTTGTACTAGGCCGTAGCCCACAAACCCGTCCGCTCTGCATCCCTCAACCTCTGAAACTGATTAAGGCCGTATGAAAAAAGTTAGATGAACTAGTCTAGTCATAACATTGACCGGGCAGAAGATTCAGAAAATTGTTTATGTGTGACGTATGAGAATAATCGATTTCAGCTGCCTTATCAATCAAGTCAACCAAACCAAACGTTAGAAGGATAGAAGATTCATCAATTTATTTATTACTAAACCATTGCAGCCCGAGCCCGTGCGTCGTCATACCTCTGAAATTCGTAAAGCGCGCGTCAGTGAGTGAAATCCTGCCTCAATCGGCTTCATGATTCACCATCGTCTTCCAGTCATCACCTATGGATGATCCAGTCAACCCCGGCGGATGTCTCGATCCCCCGAACCGCCTCCCATGTCTCAGCGCCTCTGACACCTGTGTGCCCCTCGGTGAGGGGAGGACTGTCGTGGCCGGCAATGAGGGGTGGAGATGAGGGCGGGGAGTGTTGCAGTGGGGAGGGCTCAGGTGGATGCAGTGGTGTGGCGAGGAAGGGCGGTGGCATGCGTCCATGGTGAGTGCTGCCGTACGTGATGGCAGAATAGATGGATGGATCCGGGAATGATGGCGACCAGAATTGTCCCCAGGAATTTGATGGTGCGCTAACATGAGCAACATACAAACATCACCTAATCTGAAAGCATCCTTGCAATTTATTAGTGCGACTTTGCAGTTTGCAAACCAAACGCTGAGCAACTCAAGGATATCAACCACGGTGAAATATTTATTTTCACTTACAAAGCAAATGCTCACTGCATAAACAAACTTGGCACATACTCCCTCCCTCCCCCCAAAATAAGTGTCTTGGATTTGTCCAAAAATGGATGTATCTAGACATGAAGGAAAAAGTAGAGCAAAGCAATTTCTGCACTGCATGACTCAAGGAACTACAGACAAGTTGCAAGGAAAGCTACTGGAATTAAACCAAGCGACGGCATTTTTTATATGGAACCATGGAATGGAAGGTTATACGGCAGCTGCTGAGACGGCAGTTTTGAGCCTTTTGACGTCGTGTGCAGGTGAACGGGAGACGTTATCCACGACAGGATCGACCGATGCAGGAGCCTTTTCTTCGTACGCCGCATCATGCACGCCGAGAGCGGCGCGGCCAGACGGGTCGAGGAGCTTGGACCAGGCGGCGTCCCATTCGACAGCTTTAGCGGTGCTGCATGCGACGCTGGGGCCTCCTGGCACCGTTAGCCTAGCAGCGTTCTGCACAAATTGAAACGTTGATTTAAGTTTTACGATGCAGATGAAATGGTTCACAATATCATGATGAGATTTAGAGGCTGGATGTGGCTTCTTGACCTTGGGATAGAACTTCTCGAATACGGTCCTGTAATAGTAGGCCTCTTTTGTTGTGGGTGTGTTGTCGGGGTAGACAAAGCTAGCGTTCGTCATCATGGAATCCAACACCTGAACATGAATAGGAGATACTGTCAATTCTGATGGGGGTAAAAAGTGAAACAAAAGCATTGTAAGACAAATAAATAAACAGATTGTCAGCTTATGAATGGTTTGACAAAGAAAAGATGGTATACATGTGCATTAGCATGGTCCTTCAATCCATCAATCCAACTGTACCCAACACCATCGCTGAATTGTTCCTTTTGCCTGTAAAGAATGTGCTGTTCACAGAAAATAAGTCTTATGAGCATGCAAGCAAAGCTTGCACAAGCAACACAGCACATATAGCACAATAAAAAGATGAACTTCTCCAACCTTGGGTAAATAGGGCTTCTCCTCGTCATCAAATGCATTACGCAGAACCCATTTCTCGATCCGGCCAAGATCACGTCTTATCTAAATTTTTTTCAAGACGATAAAGATAAGAAGATGGTAATGCTAGTTATAATAAATGAATACAGCAAGAGTGAGATTAGTGTATTATCGCAAAAAAATACATACCATCTTACATTCAGGATCCAGGTCCATTGCTACATTGATAAAGCTTTTGTCGAGAAATGGAACGCGGGCCTCAAGACCCCAGGCAGAGGTTGCTTTGTTCGCTCTCAAACAATCATATAAATGAAGAGCTTTTATCTAAATGTCATATAACAACTCTAATAAGTTGATCAACTGACCATGTTGTGCATATACACCATGAAAAAACGAAAGAGCAATTCTGTGTTTGTTTACCTTCCTACAAGTCTCCTCATGGAGTTCCTTCTTGTTTGGTGCCTTATGAAAATAAAGATAACCACCAAATATTTCATCGGAACCTTCTCCTGAAAGAACCATCTTCACACCCAATGATTTGATTTTCCGAGACATTAGAAACATTGGGGTACTTGCTCTAATGGTCGTTACATCGTATGTCTCGATGTGGTAAATAACTTCTTCCAATGCATCAATGCCCTCCTACGATTTCGTCACATGAATTAATAACTACAAAATGACCCTTCCTCTAGGCAAAGGACGAAAAAAAATTAACGAACCTGCACTGTGAAGTGTAATTCATGATGGACAGTGCCAAGGTAGTCAGCAACTTCCTTAGCAGCTTTAAGATCAGGAGAACCCTACAAAAAATGGAACGTGTTAAGTTTCTGTCCTATTGTATCCTCTGCTTGTATCACTCAACTAAACATTCCTCCTTTTCTTATAAAAGATACTCATAAGAGCAACAAAACAACTTAAATTTTGAAAGATGGCCTGAAGTGATTCTCAGCAATGAGGATAGACCAGTAAACAATATTGAGAAATGTACCTTCAAACCGATGCAAAAGGTGTGCAGTTGGTTTCCCCACTGCCTGGCCACTTTTGTTTCTGCCAAGTGCCGTGAAACAACAGAAGCCACCAAAGAAGAGTCAAGTCCACCAGACAAGAGAACACCAAATGGCACATCAGTCATGAGCCTCTTAATAACAGCCTGCGAAATTTGCAATTCATATAAGAAAATATAGTAGATGATATACGTGAAGAAATTAGCTTATGAAATATACCATCAGACACAATAACTTATTTATACTCTGTACATACTTAATAACCAATTAACATGGTTTTGAATAACATGCAATCTATCTAAGATGTTAATAGAGAGATCATTGCACTAAAACATACTCCCTCCGTCCCATAATATAAGAACGTTTTTGGCACTAGTGTAGTGCCAAAAACGTTCTTATATTATGGGACGGAGGGAGTAATTGTGATTGCAAGAGAGCTGCAATAACCTATTATTACTCATGAATTATGAACCAGGGTATTCCAAACAAGCATCGCCTAATCAGAGGCATCGATACATCATATCAACATGAAGCAAACCAAGAAGAGATTAACATGAAATAACTATAAATGTATACTTTATGCATCAAAAGGTGCAAAAATGTAACAGAGAGCATAAAAAAAGGTGTGACCTTCTCAAAACTCTCTCGGATGAGGAGAGGATCGTAAGGGGTTGAGGGAATGCTTTCTGAAAACCATGGGGGGTTGTACCACCTCCTTAGGCCACCTAGCATAAATGTTAGAAAACAGATTACCAGGCAAGACAAATGGATATCTGAAACAACTAATAGTACCTTATACTATTTTTGCCTTCAGAGTTTGCAAATCTACATGTATGGTATAATGCCTGATAAGATCGTCAATTTGTCACAAATTCATTAAGACATTTGAAGTTTTGAACCTGCTTTGCTTGAGTACAAGTGTCCAGGGGGGAACGATATGAAGCGCTCGCAATCATCACTCAACGCCTTCATCTCTGAAGAAAACCATACTGACCCTGGAATAACAACGAACATACAAATTAATGCATAGTGGCCACTACATAAATGCATAGAGTTGAGCCAAGTTGTAACAGATAAAAACACTACAGCACCTGCTTATTCCAGAACAATGTACTTGCAAATACAAACAGCCAACTATATTTTTCAACAGTTCACAGAACTCAGAATCTTTGGCATAGCTAACTCCATATAATGAATTTAACAGTCAGCTTGGGAAATATTGTGTCTATCCACATCTTTTCCATCAGATATTCAAATTGCACACTATCATAGGCATCACAACCTAGGCACTCCCTTAGTCTGGGTATACAACATATTTTGATTGGCCAAATATTTGACCAAAAAAACAATCCTACGATATGTGAGTTATGTGACACAAAATTGATACCGTTTGAGTCGAATTCAAAAGCTTTTTCCTATGATTGTGATTCTGTAACTAGTAACAAATATTATGGAAAAAATATTGTCAATATGTCTTATATATCCAGATAGAGAGTGGCACCTGTATATCCTAGTTATCAAACTACAGGTGGTGAGAGACAGCACTCCATATTTTGTGGGATGTGAGCCTATGATAGATCTAGGGTTATTATCTTTTACTGTTTTTTTTGCAAATTAATTGGCCTTGTCCAATCCTATTCTAAGGAAATAGGCAAGCGGTGATATATCTACTTCTAATCTCAAACTGAATTTAAATGGGCCTACATGCAACCTGTTTTTCTCCTCCTCGTGATACATGGATCGACCACTGAAACAGTTGCATGACCAAGCAAACCAATACCAAAAGTCCAGATCAAGATAAATTTGGGAGGAAAAAGATAATAACTTCATGTTCATGATTTTGATCAAAGGGACAAAGTGCCTATAAGAACAGAATCTCTGCATACCATCAAGACCCCAGCCCATGTATAAAGGACAGATACCAATAGCATCGCGTGCAGCGATGAAGCTTTTATCACGTGTGTCAAGAAGCACAAACGAGAACATGCCATCCAACATATCCACAAATTCTTCCCCATATTCCTCATACTGTGAAAACAATATAGTTCGAAATACAAATGTTAACAAATACAATATATGCACTGGAGGACGATGCTTAGGTAAAGACCATAAAAAGTGTTGGCAGAAGCCAAGCTACACAATAGGACGCCAAAAGAAACTGAACACAGAGAAATAAGAGTACAAACTTACTAGGTGAGCAATAACTTCGCAATCACTACCAGTTTGGAACTGATGAGATTTCAGCTTAGCTTTCAGTTCTTCATGATTATAGATCTCGCCATTCACCTGGAAAAGTCAAACAGACAAGATGTGGTTAAAAGAAAAGAACAAAACAAAACATATTTTCTCAATTGCTACAGAAATATAGTGGATAAAAGGTCGTGTCTCAGAGATGCAATGAGCACAGATCGGAGACAACATTTATAAAATCCCATCACAAAATTATCCACAAAGAAATGCTAGTTACCAAAAGCAGAATAGTGAGACGTAATCATATGTTATACATGGAAATGAATCATAAAAGCACAGATAAGAACAATGAAAACAGTAAAACGGCATTCCCACTGCAGATACTGACCGTCACAACAACTGTTTTGTCCTCGTTGTACAATGGCTGGTCTCCAGATGTAGGATCAACAATAGCCAACCGCTGGTGCGCAAGATAGCAATCCTCAAAGCTGTGTATACCACTCCAATCAGGGCCTCTGTGCCGTAATCTATGAAAAATGGTAGAGTAATTCAGTGGGTGCATAAGATTTCATATACTGAACCATGTGTCACCTAAGGAAATTTGAATAACAAGTAGCACACAGAAATTTTAGTTCATGAAGATCTCTGAATCCAGTTCAAACTAATGCAACTTTGTGTTGAAGTCAACTACTCACTCTAATCTAAGGTGCAACCTTGAGTACTGTCACCCCATGACCGTGCAGTTCCTAAAGTGGGAGAAGTTGCACAGACTAAGTGATAAGACATAGCAAACAAAAAAGTCCTAATTCTGCATAAAAATATTCCATACTTGTGCACACACACATTAGGGAGGCGTTGCTACAGACACTACATTTTCATACATTTGAAATCACTAGAATTTAGGCATATGCAAGACCACACAAGTGAAGCACTTTGTTAAGTAAACAAAATGCCGCTAGTTTCCAAATTATCGTGTGAACATTCCGAACCTCAACGGACACACGCCTACATACTGTACATACTCTGTTCCCTAAACCCAAAACCTCATGGTTCCTGAGGACGTAGACACGAGACAGCAATCACAAACAATTTTACAAAGTTGACGACAATTTCCCTCGCATATTAACAACTCATCTAACATAAAATCCTGACAAATATGTCCACACCAAATTATCCAGATAGCTTTTCCATCAAACAATAATGACGAATTGACGATGATGTCGGATAACTAAAAATGGTAAATAAAGCGAGAGCGACATCACAGGGCCAAAGTGGACACGCAGCTCGCCTACTATTGCCAACCGCACAAATCCGCCGCCAACTTCAACTCTATACCTCCGAGACGGGCTAGCGCGCACGGGGCACAGGACCAAACACGCAGGGGCGAGGCGGGAGGGGGAAGGGGGGTGAGACGGCGGGGCGCGTTACCGGCGGGAGAGCTCGATGATGCGGGAGCGCTTGGCGAGGGAGACGTCGCCGACGCCGAGGACGGCGAGGATGCCGCACATGGTGGCGGTGGCCGGCGGGACCTGCGCGCCGACGAGCTCTGAAGGTGATTTGACTAATCGCTGGGCCGAATGGACAGAAACAGGGAACAAGGTCGTACCTTAAGCCTCGGTGGCCAGACGCCGCGGACGAACGGGGCGGGGACGGCGATGCCCCGACGAGGACGGACGGGCGACGGCGACGGCGACGTGCGGGTGGTGGTGGATGGTAAGGTACGGTGCCGGCGGCTCGGTGGTGGTGGTAGAGCAGCAGGGAGGGGGCTAGGAGAGATGCGCGTTTGGGGCTTGTAGCGGGCCAGGCCGATCGCGCAGATTCAGCCCACGAAGGCCCTATTCGCCACATTTGGCAAGTCGGCCATTTTTAATTTGGATGAATGTATGCACCGAGTGAAAATGTAGATAAAATTACAGTAGTTCGCTCAAAGTGTGTGCTATGGCCACAGAAAACTGTTGCTGGTTTTGACAGATTTTGGAAAGGTCCAAATTATAATTTATGAGGTGAGAAAATAAAAAATAAAAAATAAAAGTAGGTGAAAAGAATGAAAGAAATTAATGCGGGAGCAGCAAACATAGGTCACAATTTTTTCTTGATCTCACCTAGGCGACAATTTTTTTTGTGAAAAGAAATAATAATTATTGGGGAAGACGTGCTGGCTAGTTAACTTATGACTGAACCCCCAAAAAACCTATGATTGAACTTGTTGTAGTGGATATTCTTCTCCACGTAAAAATGGACGCCGTATTGGAGGAGAGGGAAAAAAAGGCCAACATGAGTGTACTTGCCGCCGTGGAACTTGACGATTTCAGGTCCGACCTTGAAACCCAAGAAGAAGTAGAACAAAAAAATAGAAAAAAAAATGGAAGCGAAAAGAACCCTAAAAATGAAGATGAATCTATATATAAAATGGAAATGTTATTTAGTTGATGTCACCCCTCCTAGCGTAAGCGTATGTTGCCATTCGATCTCCTGGCACGAATCATGGCCCAAGGTTGGTGCCATGCAGCAATGTGTGTGTTTAAACTTGCTATAACTTATAAGTGGTTAAATTTTAGCCAAAAAAAATCTAGAAATCCCGAATTTTGCACATCTTTGAAAGATCAATAATCACTAATTTTTTCCATGTGCACATTACAAATCCCAAAAGTTGTCATATTTTTTAGAGAACAAATTTTCTAAACTTGCCATGTGTATTTTTTTTTGCTACGTACCCATTACAAATCCCAAAAGTTGTCATTTTTAGAGTAAAAAAAATCTAAGCTTGCCATGTGCAATTTTAATATATGTAGCATGTCAATTTCATTATTTAAAAAATGGCAATTTTTTAGTTAGTCCAGGGTAATTTTATTACTTACATCATGGTAGTTATGTTGTAGGTGCCATGGCAATTAAATTATTTAGACCCTGGTATTTTTTGTAGGTAGCATGGCAATTAAGACCATGGTGGTTTTTTGTAGGTAGCATGGCAATTTCATTATTTTCGACCATGGCAATTTTATTAATTAGAATTGGCAATTTTTCATGTCTTTTACACAAACATAATTGCCTATGGACCATTGCAAATATATTGGACTTATCTGGATAAAAAAATTCATGTTGAAATTGCCACTGGGGCAATTATATTGTTTTACAAATTACAAAATGGTAACATTTTTTGTAGATACAATGCCACATTTTTTAATATACCATGGTTAAATTTTAAATCAGAGGATTGCAATTTTATAAAGCGTAGCATGACAATTGTAAATTTATGTTTCTCTGCTTTTTCTGTGTTAGTTTTTTTTTTGCTGATGCCATTTTCTTTGCCAAAAAGTACTAAATTGGGCCTAGCCCATATATTCCCCGGCTCTTACTAGGCCAACTGGGTCGCGCTAGAATCACACTACAACGAAAGAGAGAGGGGCACTGGTTGGATGGAATGAATCTCTCATAGCAAATGTTTTGTCGCCCCCTGGTGCCTTCCCCGGGACGATCACCAACTATTGGGTCCTAAAAAATATATGACTAAACCGCTCATCATAAGTCTTTTCCACATAAGGAATCAACCATGGTTGCCACTGAAATCACGTTTTAAGGTCTAACCTAGAAACCCCATAGATATACTATAGCAATTGTTCCATTGGTTTCAAATTAGTTGAAGTTCTATTTTTGTACCAAGTCAACCTTGTTTAAGTTTGATAAGTTCTGAAAACACTTCATGACTCTTTTCCTCTCGCAACTAGAATGGCTAGGGCACTCGTCCCTTCCGGACTTCATCATCGAGCCAGTGGATCTGCCTCCCTTCTGCATGTTGCTCGGGCAATCGGTGGTAGGGAGGGGTATCCGGTTGCCTCGACTTCGGCTAATAGTTTAGCTTAGGATTTTTTTTCCCCACGTGGGTGGCGCTTCATCTTCGAGCTGGTCTTTTGGGTGTAGATCCTCCTCAAGTTCGGCCGCCGGGACAGAGTCGGGAGAGCTCTAGCGTACATTCTTGTTGTCTCCTTGGGACGGCAAGGTTGGGATTTCTCACGTGACGTGTGTGATGACGAGATTTGGTACCAGAAGTTTCAGATCAATTTAAGGGTCCAATGGTGATAAGTGTGGCTGGGGCACAGGTCCTTAGGGCAACATGCACAAAAGACTTTTTGGTTGTCATCGACAAGTTCGGGCTAGCTCTGATAAGGGAGTAGCGAGCGCATCGGCGGCTTGTTCTGGCGGTCGTAATGATCGTTCGATGGTCTAGGATCCTCGATGTTGTACTTCAAGAGAGCTTTTATAATTGATCGAAGTCCTTTTTTGTACAAAAAATTTGCTTGGCCAAGTCTATAGAAAAGATATGTTAAGATCTGTAACATTAGTATGAAATTATATATTCTATAGTCTAAAATGAGTTATTCGGATATTATAGATATTGGTACATTTTTACATAGACTTTCTTTTTTGACATCTACATTTTTAAATAGACTTGGGTAGTTCTGAAGCGGAGGGAGTACGCAAGATGGCATGATTCGTTAAAGTACCTTCCAAAAGTGTGATGAATCATACCTTCCAAATTCCGAAGAGACGAAAAAAGCATTCCCTTCCTCTTCCTGTTATTAGGGCACGTGCATGCTGTTGTTCATGCCCCGGCCAAATTAAGGAAGCAATCTCTCTGCGTCCCGAGCGACGACGATGGCCTTCCTCATGGGCGTCATCGTGAGCCTCTCCTTCTGGCTGCCCGTGTCGGCGCTCTTCTGCTGCGCGATCTACCTCTGCCGGAAACCAGCGGAAGCGCCAGCGCCAGAGAACGTGGCCGCCACCGCCACGGGCCGAAGAAGGGAGCCGTGGAGGCTGGGGTGCTTCCGGTACTCCGCCGCGGCGGGCGGCGGCGGGAGCGGGTCGCCGGAGAAGGTATGCGCGATCTGCCTGGGGGAGCTGGCGGCCGGGGAGAAATGCAGCGAGGTGCCGGCGTGCCGGCACGTGTTCCACCGGCGCTGCATCGCGCTGTGGTTGGAGAAGAAGAGCACCTGCCCGCTCTGCAGGGAACCCATCGCGCCGGCGGCTGCCGGCGACATTGTTTAGCCGGTTAGTCTGGCTAGGACTAGCTTTGCTTGTGCATGCATGCTCCCTCGTGGCTAATTAGTTAATACAGTTGCGGTTGGGCCCGGATCAATTGTTTCTTGTTACTTGAAGACGCATGGGCTCAACCTCTGATCACTGCGATCTGCCTCTTTGCCGAATATCCAGAGTACTCGATGAAAGACGAATTACTCTTGGCAAAGTCTTTATCGAGTTTTACTCTTTTGTTGAGTAGTATTTTTTATCTTGTCACTCGGTAAAAGCCATGTTTACCTAGTGCGCGATAAAATGCACTCGGCAAACAGCCAGAACGGCAAAGGTAGTTTTTTCTGTAGTGAATATCGCCTAACTTCGTTGTTGATATCGTCTCCGTAAGTGGCACACGCGAGGATTACAATGCCGGAGCCAAGTAGGCCATGGAACTAACCAGTTAGCATATAGACGACGAAGCATGTTAGAGAAAAATTAAGACGAAAAAATGTAGAAAAATTAAGACGAAAAAATGTAGAAATGTAGAAAAACACCTTGTGAGTATCTTCGTAGTAATTAAATGAGACAAATAATTTTTCATCAAACAATAAAATGATGTTAAATAACTGAAAATGTTAAATAAAGTGGATGTCACATCACCCGACCAAAGTTGAACCCACATCTCGCCTACTATTCCAAACCATCCAAATCCACCGCCAACTTTGATTTTAGCCCTCTGAGGCATAACGGTCACGCAAACGGGACAAGACAAACACGACAGCAGAGAGAGGTCATGCATGGGGCATATTACTGGCAGAAGAGCTTGATTTGTAAGAAAAACTTCGATGCAGAAACTTTTATCGAGGAATGTTTATGCAACGCGAGATTCAACTATTTGATATCTTCTATTTAAGTACTTGATGTCTTCCAAATGCATGAAGCATACCCAGAAATCCATGTGAATCTCGGCATAGTCAATATGTGGTTGATGGCAATTATTAGAGCGTTTTTTCTACTAGTGTTAGCTCTTCACTTGAGATATATTCTTATGATGGATGAAGAACTAACTTCGGTGTGTGTATCGTCTATGCCAATATAAAAAGACCCAAAGGGGCAGATCTAATTAATCTCGGCCATCAAATCATGTCAATCCAACGACCTAGACTGCTTCAATATCAAGCACTCAACACGTTTAGCGTGCAGTTAATTTCATGCCAAATATAGTGTTAATCGCATAATAACAAGCAAATAATATCCTACTTAATACCCTCATGCACATAATACACTTCTAAATTAACGTGCATTGCACGTACACATTGACTAGTATACTACTTAATATTCGCATGCACTTAAAATACTTCCAAATTAACGTGCATTACACGTACACATTGACTAGTATATATAGTGTGTGATGTCCACGTAACTCCATATTTTCTCAGGTGCACGACACATGAGATTTCTCAGGTACCGGCCGGGGCTGTTTGTGTTGCCTTTGTGAATCACACTTTCCAAAAAATGATGCTCTAACATGGCATGCCAATCCAATTACTCACCGACGTATTGGCATCCATGTCGGGCTCGCCCTCTACTGTACGTACGCGTTATATAGGGTGTCCGTAGGGTACCGTTGTTGCTGCTCCATAAGAGACCCCCGGCCGGCGGCCAGAGCCGTACAAGACTACAAATAATCTCCACGCCCTGGGCGACCAAACGTGTCAACCACTGCCATGGACGACGGCTCGCTGATTGCCATCGTCGCATTTTGCAGCGTCGGGCTGTCCTGTGTGCTTGTCTGCTGCGCCGCCTGCTGCTGTAGTGGACCGGAGGCGGCCGAGGGCCGAAGGAGGAGCGACACGTCGCTGCCTTCGCCCAGGCCGCCGGTCGTCGCCGCCGCAGGTCCGAGTTGAAGGGACGCGAGGCCCGAGCAGCAGCACGAGAGGACTGCGGCGCCTACGCCGGAGCCCGTCGTTGCGGAGAAGCCACGGCTGGGGCACTTCATGTACTCCGTCGCGGCGGAGGAGGGCGGAGTGAGGGGGGCGTCAGAGAAGGTTTGTGCGATCTGCTTGGACGAGCTGGTGGACGGGATGGAGTGCAGCAAGGTGCCGGCGTGCGGGCACGTGTACTGCCGGGAGTGCATCGCGCTGTGGATGAGGAGCCGGAGCACCTGCCCGCTGTGCAGGGAGCTCATCGTGCTGGGGTCTGAGCCGCTCTCTGCAGCCGAAGCAATGGTCTAGCTAGGAGAGAAGACATCCGGAGTTGCGGTGCAAACCAAAGGAAAACTACGTTCCAGAGCTTGTCAACATAGTTTCAATTTTTTTTATAAAGACAGCTCCCTCTTCGATTTCTATCGATAGAAATGGGGTTGCTAAAACTCAGTCGAATGAGTTTTAGTCAACTCTCGGTCAACTCGCTGACTATTAGATTGTTTTGTTGCCGTCATAGTCTTTTTCCGTCTGCTATGTAGGCCATCAACTGACAGATTCGTCTTATCTTTTTCGCACCTCGTTCTCTTCTTCCCGTCTTCAAATTTCGATATATCCCAGTGGGACACCTAGCGCTGCTCCTTGGTACCAACACCATGACTGCCCCCCCCCCCCCCCCCCCCAACCCGCTGCCACATCCTTAGTCACCTGCAGCCGGCAAGCTGCATCCACGGTGACCTGCGGCGGCGATTTGTGTTTGAACCATGGGGTCGACAAGCTGTGTCGGCAACCGTGGCGAGCTGGATCCATGGTCGCGACCAAGCCTGTTGTGATGTTGCAACCGTGGTCAGTTTGTGCTGGAACCAGCATTCGGAAATGCTGGGACCGTGGTCACCATGTGCAGGAACTGGCATGGGCAGATGCTGCGACCGTGGTCACCAAGTGTTGGAACCGGCATCGACAAATGTTGGAACCGTGGTCGCCACGTGCTGGAACCGGCTTTGACTAATATTGTGACCGGCATGGGAAAATCTTCACCCCATCGAAAAAGCTTCAACCGGCGGTCACCATGCTTGCACGAAACGTATGTAAATTGACTTCCATTTTGTGAGAGAAATGGTTGTACAGAAACAACTTTGGATTATGTTCATTATCACAATGTTCTCCAAAGTGTGTGCTAATAAGGTCACAACAAAGCTGTTGCTGGTTAAACAGTGGATTTTTTGTCCTAGACAAGCCCATACACCCAACTACCACATGGGAGGCGATTTCACATCACTCATAGTAAGTGGTACTCCCTCTACAAACAAATATAAGAAGTTTTGGATCACTAAAGTAGTGATCTATAAGAAGTTTTAGATCACAAAAGTAGTGATCTAAATCGTCGTATATTCGCTTACAGAGGGGGTATATAGCATTTGCGGCCGCATTTGGATCTTCCTTGTTGGGCTAGGCCCTTTTTAGTTTAAATGAACTAGTTGAACCTTCAAGTTGAAAAGGAGTCTAGAGATTTTTTTTGAGGGGATGGGGGGGGGAGGGGCATGGAGGGAAATATTTTTCTCCTTTAGAACCGCAAGCAATGAAAAACATATCTTTTTTATATATACAGGCAACCGTACTAACCAACTTGCAACCGAACCCTAGTAATTAAAAGAAACTGTTTGAACCTCTTGCAGCGAATCTTCTCTGCATAAAAATGGACACGATGAAGAATTAAAGTTGGCACACGCGCGCAACTAAGGCTTCATTTAACTAGCATTGCGGTGGATTATCATAGTCCCAGATGCTTCCTCATATCTGACCTATAGAAACCCAAGAAATAGCAATTGCACAAGATGGTATGTGTATGAGATCCCAAAAGCAAATGGCCGGGCCGTGTTTGCGTTGCCTTTCTGAATCATACCTTCCACTCAATAATGCTGTCAAAAAAGAGCATACTTTCCATTTATAAGGGCCACACGGTCCATATCCAACTCAACTCATCTTATACAGTAGACGTAATCGAGCTAGAGCACCGGCCGAAGAAGCTGCGCCGTCGTTACCAGCCCATATATACTGCAAGAAAGAGATCACCGCCGGCAACTGATATAAAGCCGTGAAAATCAAGCAATCTCCACGTCCCGATCGACCAGAGCGTGCCAACGACGGCTATGGTCGACCCTTTTCTGGTCCTCGCCCTGGTTTATGCTTTCGGGCCGTTTTTATGTGTCGCGCTCTGCGCCTGCGCGAGAGCAATCACGTCGCAGGAGTCGCACCCGGCGCCCGGGCCGGCGCCGGCACCGGTCGTCGCCGCCGCAGGTCCAAGTCGAAGCGACGTGTGGCCCGAGTCGCATAACATTACTCCGGCGGCTCAAGCACCCGAGCCGGTGGTCGTGGAGAAACGGCAGCTGGGGTACTTCCTGTACTCGGCGCCCACCGCCACGGAGGAGGATGGCGGAGTGAGGGGGGCGTCGGTGGTGGTGTGCGCGATCTGCCGGGAGGCGCTGGTGGGCGGGGAGGAGTGCAGCGAGGTGCCGGCGTGCCGGCACGTGTTCCACCGGGGCTGCCTCGCGCTGTGGATCGAGAGCAAAAACACATGCCCGCTCTGCAGGAGGCCTGTCGTGCTGGGGTCAGAACCCCTCTCGGCAGCCGAGGAGATGGTCTAGGAGAAACGATACCGTGAAAGAAAACGGTGAAAACCAAATGAAACTATGCTTCAAAGCTTGTGAAACATTTGAAAACAGAAAATAAACTATGTTGTTCAGGCTGGCTTGATGATTAACCCACGAAGATGTTTGTTGTTATATCTTCAGAAGAAAGTAAATTCATCACTTTCTCTTGCACCATTTTTTAACATTCTGAATTTTATGTGTCCTTTTATCGACTAGCACTTTTTTAGGCTAGTCATAGTGGGGAGTAACTTAGAGTAGTAACATACATATGTTACTAGTCTATGTTACTACCTCTATTATGGGTAGTGTCATATGTGTGGTAACATAGGTGTCTTCATTTATTACTTTGTAGACTCATTTTGCATTGGAAACTGCTATGTGATGGTAACATATTATGTTACTCTATTTGCCTCTCTGCCTCTCTCCTCATTAACTACTTGCTACCTCACCATTTTTGCTTATGTGGCATCTATGTTACTACCTATGTTACTCCCACTATGACCAGCCTTATTAGAAACAAAGACACGCGCATTCATATACACGCATATACACTTATCCATATGAATGGATACACGCAGAGATTGAGTCGGCGGGTCTTGAGACTGAAGAAATCACCACATGCACCTCATTGTCCTCGCCCTAGCGCCGCCATTGCATATTTCCGGCTCTTTGATGAGGCGACTCGAGGGTTCCCAACCATAGCGCCGCCACCCCCCTTCCCCACTCCTCCTTCCACTCCGCCGCCGCCTGAGGTGCGCCCCCCGGCTCGCGCGCGCGTCATCTATGATGGTGGCGGCAGGGATCTGGCTGCTCTGCATCTCGCGGAGGACCTAGGGCACCGGGGCAGCGGCCCCGGATGGTGTGCCCGGCGTGGATCCCTCGGCAGGTGGCGCCGGTGGGCGCTGGATGGCTGTCCTCTTGGCTGCGTGGGTAGCAAGGGGGCAGCGGGCGTGGGTCGCGACGTGGTGGTCTCCTCGCGGACCGCATCGGCGCCTTGTGGAGAAGGCCCGCCTCATCTTGCCCGATCTGCTCGATCCCCTTCTGATTCCGATGGCCGGCGTCCCTCTTGGTGCTGTCCTTCGGCTCGGGTGGTTGGGAGTTCGAGGTTGTGAGTTGGAACCGGGGTAACCCCTTGGCCAGCGCGGCGGCCACAGCGAAGTCGACGCCTTTGGCGCCGATCCCCTCCTTGGAGGCTTCGGTGAGGTTCCCCTCCTCCTCTTCCTGCCCCCTGCTTAGTGGTGAAGACCTTGGTCCCCTGGTTGGGCGGCGACGGCATTGCGGCGGCGTATTCCTTCTTGGAGGCGTCGTCCGGGGATAGCAGTGGTGGCGGGTGTGCAGTGGTGGTTCTGGTGGTGGCGGCTGGCGGCTTGTGCCGGCCTTGTTCACTTGCGGCTGCTCCAACGGCTTTCGTCCTGCGCCGTGTGTAGGGTGATGGCATTAGCGCTGCTTCGCAGCTGCTGTTGCCTTTGAGCTGTTCTGTCTAGCGCTCTGTATCAGTACATGCCGTGGTGGAGCGGTACTTCATCTCACTCATTGACGGCGGCGAAGGTCGGCGGCATGGCGCTGTGGAGGCGCGCCGCCCGATGCGTGGAGATGGACTCGCGCAGGAGGAGGTAGCTGTCTGGCGTCATGGTGACGTCGATGGCGGAGTGGCCTACACAAGGTAGAAGACTCAATATATTCTGAAGACGGACCTGTGGAAGATGGCTGCGACGACACAAGAGTGTGTCTGACCGGATTGTGCCCCAGACCCGGTATGTGGCTCGGCTGGGGTTTCCGGCTTTTGATGTTAGGTTTAGGTGAGTGGTTTGGGTAGTGGCCCAATTAGCACCCCCTCATCATATGGATAAGAGTAGCGGCATATGTAGCCGAGATGGTGGATTCAGGAATATTGTTTGTAATACTTTGTAAGGTCCTCGAGAATAGTTAATAAAATAGCCGTATGCATCTCTCACATGCAGAGGCCGGGGGTTATCCTCCTTTTCTAAAAAAACATGCACCTTTATGAGACACATAGATGTCAAAACGGGCTTTGATTCCTTATGGACTGGGAATACAATCATTCTCCTAACCATCCAATCACATATTTTCTTTTATATATGATTTAATTCCGACAAAGAAGAGGCCATTTGAAGTGACATGTTATCGAATTGATGCTTCCACTCAATATGCTAAGCTGACCTCACTCAAAAAGTTCAGGTTGGTTCTCACCGACTAGCACTTTGGGCTGACAAAGAACAGATGGAAAAGACCCTGGGAGCCGACCCAACGTACCATGAGTATGAACCGGACTGATGTAAGCTTGTTAGATAAGTTTTTTTTAACACAATACAGACGCAAGCGCTCATACATATGTGAATACACTCATCCGCTTGTTAGACAAATTAATGTGTAACAGTTGGTGTTTTTCAAGTTTGTGGACTAATGTGGGCACCACGCGTTCTTGCAATCCGTACATTTAACTCATTGTACACCTATCGATACATGTGAATTAGCATTTTCAAAATTTTGCTTCAAAAAGAAGGAGGAAGAACGCGTCAAACGGCTAGCTCCACTCTTGACCCCCCTTTCTTCTTATATCTTCTCCTTCTTCTTAGCTTAGTCAGCGCCACTCCCCCTTCTCTCATTTTCTAGTTGCAATGGTCGCGCCCTGCCTCCCCTCCCCTCACCCCTGGCTCTGGTCCCATGCCTCATCACCTTATGTCTCCATTGACATTGGTTACACCTTGTTCCCTCTCATCTCCCCCGTCCTCTCATTCTCGTGTCACGTCCTCTCTTCTCTCCATTGGCACCGGACTCCCTCCCCTCCCCTCATACCTTCCTTCACCTACCCTGTTGCCTCCTCTAATCTCTACACTGCCATCGACCCCTTACTTGACAACATCATCATGTCAGCGTGAGTGAAAGGATGTGAGACCCTACAATTGGTGTGTTGTTCTCCATGCCGCCCTTGGTGACTGGAGCTCGTGGCGGAGCCTCCTCGTCATCAATCCTGGCAACTAGGAGCTCAGAGCACCCCTTCTTTCTCGTCGGCCAAGTGACTCCACCCCTAGGTGTGGCGTCGTTGCTTTCATCCCCTCAAGATCGTGTGGAGCTTGATATGGAGCCTCTTCACCACCGCAGTGGCTCATATCCAATGGCTTAGCTTTGTTGGTGTCGTCAGTGAGCGGGGACCCTAGACGACCACATTATCACACTTATTTGGTGGCCGACATCATCACCGGCCGTCAACATTATTTATGTATTTTTGCCTCGAATGCACATCCAAGATGAGCATTTTTACTATCTCAGAAGCATGTCTATCCAAGATGAATTTTTGTCTCGATTTATTTACTAAGCGCATCCCTAAGCATCATATGCATTATACAAGGCCTACAGGTTACGTCTAAGTGACATTGCGGTGGATTATCATAGCCCTCGATGTTTCCTCAGGCCTGACCTAGAAACCCAAGAAATAGCAATTGCACAAAATGGTATGTGCATAAGGTCCCTATAAAGCACACGGCCGGGATCGTTTGCGTTGCCTTTCTGAACCATACCTTCCGGTTATAAAGACTTTTATTTTTTGAACACATTCCGGTTATAAAGTCACACGGTCCATATCTAACGCACCTTACTCCATATATACTGCAAGAAAGAGATCATCGGCGGCAGCTAATACAAAGCCGTGAATTAAAAGCAAACAATCTCGGCGTCCCGATCGACCGGAGCCTGATGGTCAACCCTTTTCTGGTCTTGGCCCTAGCTTGCGTTCTTGGGCTGGTTTTCGTGTTTTTATGTTACGTGCTCTACGCCTGCGCGTGCGCCTGCGCCTGCACGAGGGCAATAACGTCTCTGGGGTGGCACCCGTCGCCCGGGGCAGCGCCGGTGCCGGTCGTCACCGCCAGAGGTCCAACTCGAAGGAATGCGCAGCATGGTAGCCCGGCGGCGCAAGCGCCAGAGCCGGTCGTTGCGGAGAAGCCGCAGCTTCGGTATTTCCTGTACTCCGCGGCCGCTGCCGCGGAGGGGGGCGCCGGAGTGAGAGGGGCATCAGAGAAGGTGTGCCTGATCTGCCTGGACGCTCTGCAGGACGGGAAGGAGTGCAGCGAGGTGCCGGCGTGCGGCCACGTGTACTGCCGGGAATGCATCGCGATGTGGATGAGGAGCCGGAACACGTGCCCACTGTGTAGGGTGCTCATCGTGCCGGGGTCAGTGCCACTCTCGGCTGCCGACAACATACGGATGTATATAGACATATTTTAAAGTTTAGATCAAGTCATTTTGCTCCGTATGTAGTTTATATTGAAATCTTTTAGATTTGTATTTAGAAACGGAGGGAGTATGTGGTTGCGTTGTTAGATCGTCTGTCGTGTGAGCTAGTTTAGGGTTTTACTTGTAGTTTGATTGATCTGTTATATGGTTAGTTGTTTGAATTCGGCGGGTTGTCATGCGCTAATGTTCAATTCGAACACACTGGAGCGTATTTAATGACTTCAGTCCCCTGGTCTCCTTAGATTCTCTAGTGCTTTTGTTCGTGGATGTAGGTTTTATACCCCATGTGCTGTTTGTTGATGTAGGTTTGCATGTATTGTTCTTTGTGTTCTGCAGGAATAGCAAGTGAACAAGCTTAGGTTTGCCTCTGTAGTTCCTTTTCAAACCGTAGGTTTAGTGGGAATTTCCTCTGTTCATCCTAGGGCGTTTGATGTGGGCTGTTTTTCGAGTGAGATGCATTGTTTAGTTTTTTTGAGAGTACGCCACGGCGTACCATATTTTTATAGAAGGCAGAAGGCAATTTACAAGAGACTACCTCTTGCTACGAACAACAAGTGTAGAACACTGTTGGAAATATGCCCTAGAGGCAATAATAAAATTGTTATTATTATAATAAAATGATAGGTATATATGGATGACATATTGTTGATCGAAAATGATGTAGAATTTCTAAAAAGCATAAAGGGTTGTTTGAATGGAGTTTTTCAAAGGAAGACCTGTGTAAAACTGCTTACATGTTGGGTATCAAGATCTATAGAGATAGATCGAGACGCGTGATAAGACTTTCACAGAGCACATACCTTGACATGATCTTGAAGGAGTTCAAGATGGATCAGTCAAATAAGGAGTTCTTGCCTGAGTTGTGAGGTGTGAAGTTAAGACTTGAAGCTCGACCACTGATACGTCTCCAACGTATCTATAATTTTTGATTGTTCCATGCTATTATATTATCAACCTTGGATGTTTTATATGCATTTATATGCCATTTTATATGATTTTTGGGACTAACCTATTAACCCAGAGCCCAGTGCCAGTTTCTATTTTTTCCTTGTTTTAGAGTATCGCAGAAAAGGAAAATCAAACGGAGTCCAATTGACCTGAAACTTTACGGAACTTATTTTTGGATCAGAAGAAGCCCGGGAGACTTGGAGTCCACGTAAGGGAAGCTTCGAGTAGGCCACGAGGTAGGGGGCGCGCCCCCCCCTCCTGGGCGCGCCCTCCACTCTCGTGGGCCCCTCGTGCCCCCCCCTGACGTACTTCTTCTCCCTCTCCATATACCCTAAAAACATCCGGGAGCACAATAGATCGAGAGTTCCACCGACAGAAGTCTCCGTAGCCACCGAAAGCCAATCTAGACCCGTTCCGGCACCCTGCCGGAGGGGGCAATCCCTCTCCGGTGGCCATCTTCATCATCCCGGTGCTCTCCTTGACGAGGAGGGAGTAGTTCTCCCTCGGGGATGAGGGTATGTACCAGTAGCTATGTGCTTGATCTCTCTCTTTCTCGTGTTCTTGAGGTGATACGATCTTGATGTATCGCGAGCTTTGCTATTATATTTGGATCCTATGATATTTTCTCCCCCCTCTTCTCTCTTGTAATGAATTGAGTTTCCCCTTTGAAGTTATCTTATCGGATTGAGTCTTTAAAGATTTGAGAACACTTGATGTATGTCTTGCCGTGCGTATCTGTGGTGACAATGGGATACCACGTGATTCACTTGATGTATGTTTTGGTGATCAACTTGCGGGTTCCGCCCATGAACCTATGCATAGGGGTTGGCACACGTTTTCGTCGTGATTCTCCGGTAGGAACTTTGGGGCAGTCTTTGAGGTTCTATGTGTTTGGTTGAATTGATGAATCTGAGATTGTGTGATGCATATCGTATAATCATACCCACGGATACTTGAGGTGACATTGGGGTATCTAGGTGACATTAGGTTTTGGTTTATTTGTGTCTTAAGGTGTTATTCTAGTACGAACTCTAGGGCTGTTTGTGACACTTATAGGAATAGCCCAACGGATTGATTGGAAAGATTAACTTTGAGATGGTTTCATACCCCTACCATAATCTCTTCGTTTGTTCTCCGCTATTAGTGACTTTGGAGTGACTCTTTGTTGCATGTTGAGGGATAGTTATGTGATCCAATTATGTTATTATTGTTGAGGGAACTTGCACTAGCGAAAGTATGAACCCTAGGCCTTGTTTCAACGCATTGCAATACCGTTTACGCTCACTTTTATCATTAGTTACCTTGCTGTTTTTATATTTTCAGATTACAAAAATTATTATCTACCATCCATATACCACTTGTATCACCATCTCTTCGCCGAACTAGTGCACCTATACAATTTACCATTGTATTGGGTGTGTTGGGGCCACAAGAGACTCTTTGTCATTTGGTTGCAGGGTTGCTTGAGAGAGACCATCTTCATCCTACGCCTCCTACGGATTGATAAACCTTAGGTCATCCACTTGAGGGAAATTTGCTACTGTCCTACAAACCTCTGCACTTGGAGGCCCAACAACGTCTACAAGAAGAAGGTTGTGTAGTAGACATCAACCACGGCAGAAGAAAGAGAAAGGACAGAAGTCGTCCCCTATGCCTTAGCCATAGGCTCTATATGATATGCCATGCTGTGTACCGCAATGTGCCTTGTCACGTGTCTGGCAAGGGGGTACAAGAGTGATCCATGAGTGGATCGTTGGACAACGGTCAAAATTGTCCTTAGGAATAAGGAAATGTTTCTCGGTTATGGAGGTGATAAAGAGTTCGGCGTAAAGAGTTACATCAATGCAAGCTTTAACACCTATCCGGATGACTCTGAGTAGCAAACCGGATACGTATAGTGGATCAACCATTTGGAATAGCTCCAAGTGGAGCATAGTAGCAACATCTACAATATGAAATAGAGATTTGCGAAGAACACATGGATCTGAATGTTGCAGACCCGTTGACTGACACTTCTCTCGTAGGCATAACATGATCAAACCCTAGAACTCATTGACTGACACCATCGCTTCTTCATAGCTCATAGGTTCATCGTTGTTCAACAACATGACCTTTAAGACAGGGTTACCACTGAGAAGTTGTACACATCCTTGTCGACCTACGAGGTTCGATAGTAATTTGATCTGAAGCTTCATGATCATCATCATTAGCTTTATCTTCAACTGACGTAGTTGCCACAGAAACATCTTTCTGTGCTGCGCTACTCTCTAGTTGAAGTGAAGGTTCAACAACCTCATCAAGTTCTATCTTCCTCCCACTCAATTATTTCGAGAGAAACTCTTTCTCGATAAAGGACATGTTCTTAGCGACAAACACCTTGCCCTCAGATCTGAGATAGAAGGTATACCCAATCGTCTTCTTTGGGTATTCTATGAAGATACAATTTTTCGCTTTGGGTTCGAGCTTTTCCAACCGAAGCCTACCGACATAAGCATCGTAGCCCCAAACCTTAAGAAACAACAACTTTGGTGTCTTGTCAAACCATAATTCATACGGTGTCGTCTCCACGGACTTAGATGGTGCCCTATTTAAAGTGAATGTAATTGTCTTTAATGCATAACCCCCCAAAATAGCGGTAGATTGGTAAGAGACATCATACACCATATCCAATAAGGTTCGATTACGACGTTCGGACACACCATCATGCTATGGTGTTCCAGGCGGCGTCAACTGTGAAATGATTCCACCTTGTCTTTAGTGGTTGCCAAACTCATAACTCAGATACTTTCCCTTTGATCAGATCGAAGGAACTTGATCTTCTTGTTACGATGATTCTCAACTTCATTCTGAAATTTCTTGAACTTTTCAGACATTTCAGACTTATATTCATTAAGTAAATATATCCATATCTATTCAATTCACCGGTGAAGGTGAGAAAATAACGATATCCACCGCGCGCATCAACACTCATCGGACCGCACACATCAGCATGTATGATTTCCAACAAGTCACTTGCCCATTCCATTGTTTCGAAGAATGGGGTTTTAGTCATCTTGCCAAAGAGGCACGGTTCGCATGTGTCAAGTGTTTCAAAATCAAGTGACTTCAAAAGTCCATTAGCATGGAGGTTCTTTCATGCGCTTTACACCAATATGACCTAAGCGGCAGTGCCACATGAAAGTGGTACTATCATTATCAACTCTGCATCTTTTGACATAAATGTTATGAACATGTGTATAACTACGACCCGGATTCAATAAACCATTCATATTGGGTGCATGACCATAGAAGGTATTATTCATGTAATTAGAATAACAATTATCCTCTGACTTAAATGAATAACTGTATTGCAATAAACATGATCTAATCATGTTCATGCTCAACGTAGACACCAATGCAAACAACATTTATCTAGGTTCAACACTAATCCCGAAGGTAGAGGGAGCGTGTGATGGTGATCACATCAACCTTGGAAACACTTCCAACACACATCGTCACCTCGCCCTTAGCTAGTCTCCGTTAATTCCATAGCTTTTGTTTCCAGTTACCACTATTAGCAAATGAACCGGTATCTAA
Source organism: Triticum urartu (assembly GCF_003073215.2). Lineage (NCBI taxonomy): Eukaryota > Viridiplantae > Streptophyta > Magnoliopsida > Poales > Poaceae > Triticum > Triticum urartu. The sequence continues at coordinate 567,890,386 of NC_053022.1, read as the reverse complement.
TACCCAGGTGCTACTAGGGGTACTAGTAAGGTACACATCATTAACACACATATATCAAATATACTTTTGTTGAAGTTGACAGCCTTCTTATCTACCAAGTATTTGAGGCAGTTCCGCTACCAGTGACCGTTCCCCTAATAGAAGCACTTTTTCTTGGGTTTGGGTTCTTGGGTTTCTTCACTGGAGCGGCAACTGGCTTGCCATTCAAGAAGTTTCTCTTCTTTCCCTTGCCCTTCTTTGAAACTAGTGCTCTTGTTAACCATCAACACTTGATGCTCCTTCTTGATTTCTACCTTTACGGCCTTAAGCACGACGAACAGCTCCGGGATTAACTTCCCTTGCATGTTATAGTTCATCATGAAACTCTAGTAGCTTGGTGATAGCGACTGGAGAACTTTTGTCAATCACTCTGTTATCTGGAAGATTAACTCCCACTTGATTCAAGTGATTGAAGTACCTAGACATTCTGAGCACATGCTCACTACCTGAGCTATTCTCCTCCATCTTGTAGGCAAAGGTCTTGTCAGAGGTCTCAACCTCTCAACACGGGCATGAGCCTGAAATACCAATTCCAGCTCTTCGAACATCTCATATGTTCTATGGCGTTCAAAACGCTTTTGGAGCCCCGACTCTAAGCCGTAAAGCATGGCGCACTAAACTATCAGGTAGTCATCAGAACGTGTCTACAGATGTTCACAACATCCACATACGACGCCAGAGGGGTTGGCACACCGAGCGGTGCATCAAGGACAGAAGCCTTCTGTGTAGCAGTGAGGACAATCCTCAGACTACGGCCCTAGTCCACACAATTGCTTACAATATCTTTCAACTTAGTCTTTCTCTAGGAACGTATTAAAACAAAGAGCTAAAGCGCGAGCTATTAATCCACAACATAATTTGCAAAGACAATTTAGACTATGTTCATGATAATTAAGTTCATCTAATCAAATTATTCAATGAACTCCCACTCAGATAGACATCCCTCTAGTCATCTAAGTGATACATGATCTGAATCGACTAGGTCGTGTCCGATCATCATGTGAGACAGACTAGTCATCAACGGTGAACATCTCCATGTTGATCATATCTGCTATATGACTCATATTTGACCTTTCGGTCTCTTGTGTTCCGAGGCCATGTCTGTACATGCTAGGCTCGTCAAGTCAACCTAAGTGTTTTGCATGTGTAAATCTAGCTTACACCCGTTGTATTCGAACGTTAGAATCTATCACACTCGATCATCATGTGGTGCTTCGAAACAACGAGCCTTCGCAACGGTGCACAGTTAGGGGGAACACTTTCTTGAAATTTTAGTGAGGGATCATCTTATTTACTACCGTCGTTCTAAGCAAATAAGATGTAAGCATGACAAACATCACATGCAAATCATAAAGTGACATGATATGGCCAATATCATCTTGCGCCTTTGATCTCCATCTTCGAGGTGCGACATGAACACCATCGTCACCGGCATGACACCATGATCTCCATCATCATGATCTCCATCATCGTGTCTTCATGAAGTTGTCTTGCCAACTATTACTTCTACTACTATGGGTAACGGTTAGCAATAAAGTAAAGTAATTACATGGCGTTTTCATTGACACGCAGGTCATAAATAAATTAAGACAATTCTTATGGCTCCTGCCGGTTGTCATACTCATCGACATGCAAGTCGTGATTCCTACTACAAGTGATCAATCTCATACATCACATATATCATTCATAACATCCTTTTGGCCATATAATATCACATAGCATACCCTGCAAAAACAAGTTAGACGTCCTCTTTTTGTTGTTGCATGTTTTACGTGGCTGCTATGGGTTTCTAGCAAGAACGTTTCTTACCTACGCAAAACCACAACGGTGATATGCCAATTGCTATTTACCCTTCATAAGGACCCTTTTCATCGAATCCGATCCGACTAAAGTGGGAGAGACAGACACCCGCTAGCCACCTTATACATCAAGTGCATGTCAGTTGGTGGAACCAGTCTCACGTAAGTGTACGTGTAAGGTCGGTCCGGGCCGCTTCATCCCACAATGCCGCCGAATCAAGATAAGACTAGTAACGGTAAGCAAATTGACCAAATCATCGCCCACAACTACTTTGTGTTCTACTCGTGCATAGAATCTACACATAGACCTAGCTCATGATGCCACTGTTGGGGAACGTAGCAATAATTCAAAAAAATTCCTACGTGTCACCAAGATCAATCTAGGAGATACTAGCAACGAGAGAGAGGGAGTGAATCTTCATACCCTTGAAGATCGTTAAGCGGAAGCTTTACAAGAACGCGGTTGGTGGAGTCGTACACGCAGCGATTCACATCGTGGTCGATTCCGATATAAGCGCCGAACAACGGCGCCTCCACGTTCAACACACGTACAGCCCAGAGACGTCTCCTCCTTCTTGATCCAGCAAAGGGAGAGGAGAAGTTGAGGGAGAACTCCGACAACACGACGGCGTGGTGGTGATGGAGCTCGTGGTTCTCCAGCGGCGCTTCGCCAAGCGCTACAGAGGAGGAGGAGGTGTAGGAGAGGGGAGGGGCTGCACCAGGGGAAGGGTGCGGCTGCCCTCTCTCTCCCTCACTATATATAGGGGGAAGGGGGAGGAGGAGGCGCCCTAGGGTTCCCAAGGGGAGGGGCGGCTGCCACAAGGGAAACCCCAGATGGTGATGTGAACTAGATTATTGACTCTAGTAAACTCTTCGGGTGTTAGTCACATGGCGATGTGAACTATGAGTGTTAATCACATAACAATGTGAACTAGATTATTGACTCTAGTGCAAGTGGGAGCCTGTTGGAAATATGCCCTAGAGGCAATAATAAAATGGTTATTATTATATTTCCTTGTTCATGATAATTGTCTATTGTTCATGCTATAATTGTATTAACCGGAAACCGTAATACATGTGTGAATACATAGATCGTAATATGTCCCTAGTAAGCCTCTAGTTGACTAGCTCGTTGATCAATAGATGGTCATGGTTTCCTGACCATGGACATTGGATGTCATTGATAACGGGACCACATCATTAGGAGAATGATGTGATGGACAAGACCCAATCTTAAGCATAGCACAAGATCGTGTAGTTCGTTTGCTAAAGCTTTTCTAATGTCAAGTATCATTTCCTTAGACCATGAGATTGTGCAACTCCCGGATACCGTAGGAATGCTTTCGGTGTACCAAACGTCACAATGTAACTGGGTGGCTATAAAGGTGCACTACAGGTATCTCCGAAAGTGTCTGTTGGGTTGGCATGAATCGAGACTGGGATTTGTCACTCCGCATGACGGAGAGGTATCTCTGGGCCCACTCAGTAATGCATCATCATAATGAGCTCAATGTGACTAAGGAGTTGGTCACGGGATCATGCGTTACGGAACGAGTAAAGAGACTTGCCAGTAACAAGATTGAACGAGGTATGGGGATACCGACGATCGAATCTCGGGCAAGTAACATACCGATAGACAAAGGAAATTGTATACGGGATTGATTGAATCCCCGACATTGTGGTTCATCCGATGAGATCATCGTGGAACATGTGGGAGCCAACATGGGTATCCAGATCCCGCTGTTGGTTATTGATCGGAGAGATGTCTCGGTCATGTCTGCATGGTTCCCGAACCCGTAGGGTCTACACACTTAAGGTTCAGTGACACTAGAGTTGTTATGGGAAATAGTATGTGGTTACCGAAGGTTGTTCGGAGTCCCGGATGAGATCCCGGACATGATGAGGAGTTTCGGAATGGTCCGGAGGTGAAGATCGATATATTGGACGAAGGGTATTGGAGTCCGGAATTGTTCCGGGGGTACCGGGTGACGATCAGCATGTCCGAAAGGGGTTCCGGAGGCCCCCACAAGCGTTGGGGGGCCTTATGGGCCAAGGGGAGGTGGCACATCAGCCCACTAAGGGAATGAGAGCCCCTCCCACCCCATCTCACGTAACCTGGAGAGGTGGGGGCGCCTCCCCTAGGGCAGCCACCCCTCCCGTCTTGGGGGGCAAGTTTCCTAGGGGTGGGGGCGCCCAAACCCATCTAGGGTTTCCCCTGTGGCCGCCGCCCCTCCCCTAGGGAACCCTAGGGCGCCTCCTCCTCCCCCCTTCCCCCTATATATAGTGAGGGAGAGAGAGGGAAGCCGCACCCTTCCCCTGGTGTAGCCCCTCCCCATCTCCTACACCTCCTCCTCCTCTGTAGCGCTTGGCAAAGCTCTGCCGGAGAACCACGAGCTCCATCACCACCACGCCATCGTGCTGTCGGAGTTCTCCCTCAACTTCTCCTCTCCCCTTGCTGGATCAAGAAGGAGGAGACGTCATCGGGCTATACGTGTGTTGAACGCGGAGGCGTCGTTGTTCGGCGCTTAGATCGAAATCGACCGCGATGTGAATCGCTGCGTGTATGACTTCACCAACCGCTTTCTTGTAACGCTTTCGCTTAGCGATCTTCAAGGGTATGAAGATGCACTCCCTCTCTCTCATTGCTAGTATCTCCTAGATTGATCTTGGTGACACGTAGGAAATTTTTTGAACTATTGCTACGTTCCCCAACAAACACCACCCCACACATTACAACACAACACAAGGAGCCTGCCCTAAGAAAAACTTCAAAGCCGCGTCTCGACGAACACCGATTACCTCAAAGAGCAACAACTGCAACTGGACCTTCCTTGCCAACACACCAACCACCCGTGAATGCCTAAAAGGAGATTGCGAGTGGGTGGCGGGACTCGGTTGGTCCCGAAAAGCCGTCGTCTTTGACTCACCGGCAACAACGTACATTGCGCCGATGAAGATCTACTTGGACCAGCAGCGAGCACCAGAGAACCACATCACATAACTCCAAGCCATGTCTCCCATGCGATGCTCCCAACAGAGTCACGGCGCCATGACGCCGCCATCGCTGATCCGGAAATGGACCTAGGCTTTCGCCCGGAGACAACAACCCAAGCGAGAATGGAGGAGATGCCGACACACCTCCGCAACGCCTCCAAGAAGGGGAACGACACCCACATGCACCGTCGCCGCCAACACCGACCGAAGACGGGCAAGATTTTCATCCGTAATGTCGTGCACCTCCATCCCTGCCCACTGGATTAGGGCCACTATCCATGATTGGTCACACCGCCACCGCCACAACACCTCGCCAAAGTGATCATAATGGCACGAAACACCATTAGTGGTGTAGTGTGACTGTGAATATCCTAGCTCTCCTATTTATTTATTTTTGTAAATTCAGCTATGCTCTTGTGTAACTGTGAGATTGCTATAGATTGTCCATGTCATTCTTGTCTAGTTTTTACTATGAAAATGTGAGATTGCTCTTGTGGACTTCCCTGGTTATTTATTAGTGTAATTCTTAGTGGATTTACATTGCTATAGGTTAGTTACTCTTTTTTCATTTGATGGTGGATCTTTAGTGGATCTACATTGTAATCCTTAGTTGATTTACACTGTAATCCTTAGTGGATTCACATTAGATTTTCTTAGTGGATTTTTCACTGTAATTCTTAGTTGAGTTACAATAGTCCGGTGGATCAAGCACTAGAGCCGGTGGTCATGGAGAAACCACAACTAGGGTCTTGTGCTCTGCGGCTGCCGCCACGGAGAAGGATGCCGGATTGAGGGGGTGTCGAAGAAGGTCTGCGTGATCTGCCTGGATGCGCTGGAGGACAGAAAGGAGTGCAGCAAGGTGCCGGTGTGCGGGCACGTGTACACTTCCGGGATTGCATCGCGCTATGGATCAGGAGCCAGAGCACCTGCCCGCTCTGCAGGCAAGTCATCATGACAGGGCCAGAGCCGCTCTCGGCTGCCGAGGAATGGTCTATGAGAAACCATAAGGTGAAAGAAAACAAAGATGTTATGGTGAAAACCAAATGAAATTATGCTGCAAAGCTTGTAAAACATTTGAAAAAAATAAAATAAACTATGTTGCTGAGGTCATGTCTAGATGATAAACCCACGAAAATGTTTGTTGTTATAATTTGAGAAAGTAAACCCATTACTATCTCTCATGTATTTTTCTTATTTTACTCTCCTTAAGGGCACTCCCAATGCATTGTATTTGAAGTGTTTATTTATACCAACTAACATTTTTTTTGAAAAACACAATATAGAGGTAGACGCTCATATACATGCACATACACTCACCTCGATGAATCACACACAAACCTTACCCCTAAGAGAGTTTTTGAGAAACTGAGCCGATGGGTCTTGAGGTTTACTAAATCACCACAAATGCCTCACTATCGGCAGAAATGTCGCCTCCCACTAAAAGAACATTTTGTCTTTATGAGATACACATATGTCAAACCTGGAGTTTGATCTCTAGGGGGCTAAGGATATAACAATCCTCCTAATTGTTGAGCCACATGTTGGTTCTTAAAGACTAGCACCTTGGTCTGACAAAGGAAACCGGCAAAGGCAACAAGGGTTCTTACCAATTTTGCCTCAAATGAAACTCCAGCCTCGATGCGCAATAAGGTGTCTGACCCATTTTTGTTCTAGTTGTAAGTCCACTGCCGACATGCAACTCGGGCTCAACCCATTTTTGTCCCATTCGCAAATACATTTAGACACGCAACTGAATGCCGACAAGCAACTGATGCCAACACACTAAAGCCCAGCCCAAATGACGTCAAAGGGCAACCCAACGCGAGATTGCAAAAAGAAAAAAGAAAACTACGTGTGAGATTGCTAAAGTGCCGACGCTGTTTTCCGTTCCGGATACAGATCGAGTTAACATGTGACTCCGCCTACAAATCAGATCCCGACCACCGCCCGTTGTTGCTGATATATATACTCCTGATCCTGATCATGGAAAACTGCTCCTATATTGTATTGCAAGAAAGAAATCTCCGGCCAAACACACAAGAGGCGGAGGAGCCAATCTCCACGCGCGTGCGTACGTCCCGATTCACCACGCTAGCTGGGGCGTCCCGCAGCTTTCGCGTGCCTAACGAACGAGCACGATGATGTGGCAGGACATGATGGCCCTCGTTGCTATCCTCGTCGCGGCATTGGGCGTCTGCCTAATCTGGTGCATGGCACCAGCTGCAGAGGTGGTGGAACAAGGACATAACGTGCCCCCCACGGGTCGATGGAGGGGGAGGTGGCCGGGCTCGCAGCGGCAAAGGCCGGCGCCGGCGGCGCGGGTCGTCGTGGGGAAGCCGCAGCAGCTGGTCTACTTCTCGTACCCCGCAGCGCCCGACGCGGAGGGCGGCGGAGGGACGGCCGGAGCGTCGGTGGTGGTGTGCGCCATCTGCCTGGAGGCGCTGGTCGGCGGGGCGGAGTGCAGCGAGGTGCCGGCGTGCCGGCACGTGTTCCACCGTGGCTGCCTCGCGCTGTGGATCAAGAGCAAGAGCACCTGCCCGCTCTGCAGGGAGCATGTCGTGGCAGGGTCAGAACCCATCACGGCTGCCGAGGCCATGGTTTAGCTTTACTTAGCTGGGTGCGGGGTCTAGGTCTGGCTCTTGCCGACGGATGATGAAGCTGTTGTTTGCTACCCTTTCAGATCAACCAAAGCGCCCATCACATACGTGGATCTAGTGTCCGTTCTGCATGCATGCACGCATACACATCACATGTTTGGTGAAGCCTCGCTGAATCCCTATGCAGGCAGAGACGAGTTAGAGACTTTGGCTGGCGTAGGTGGAGAGAGGGATTTAGTTAGAGACGAGCCAGGAGGTCTTGAGCTTAATACTGCGTTGGCAGGGTCTTAAACTCAAGACCTTCTGGCTCGGCTATCATACTGAATCCGTGAATCAGTCAATTGCTCCTAAAGTCCAAACTGATGGAAAGAGTATTTAGTCCTTAGATTAGAGGTGGGATCGATGTAGGCCGCAGTGTCTTCAACTCAAGACATTTTGGCTTAAATACCATATAGAATTCATGCTTAGCAAACTCATTCAAAAGTTTAAACTGGTGGAGAGAGGCCGGCAATATATTTCAACATGGTCGAGGCTGGACCACATGTATATGTACATAGACAACATGCCATTTTTTCTTCATGTCGGGAACTTATTAGCAGACAACATACAATTGTAACCGTGAAAATTAAGAAAGGAATTAAGTTGATGAGGGGGACGATACGTGCCCGCGGCTACAAGTTTTTTGCGTTTGCCTTTGATGTGATCGATCTAGTGCTGAAGTTTCAACAGTTTGCCTCAGAAAAATGTCAAAGATTTAAAGATGATCTTGACTTGGGAGGCGACCCTACTAGCGGACTGGGACTGACAGTATAGTCGATAGGTGGTGTAGCGAAAATTCTAAACGCACGGACTGGTTATTGGGATTTACGGGCATATTCCAAACTAATCCTCCTCCCCCCCCCCCCCCCCTGATTTTCAGTGGGGGTGGGCCCCTCACCATTATTCTACACAATCAAAGCATGCCAATCTAGCCAGTCCGTTGATCCCGTAAAAAAGAGCCCGTGCGTGTAGCGTTGCTCGTGGTGTAGTGACCAGGAGGATCAGATGATCATCATTTGTGAAGTGACAAGGAGGAAGGCGACAACTCTGGTCGGCAAGGCGATGCTACACGATCCTTGATGGCAGCAATGGTGCCGAGGTTTAGCGTCGGAAATTCGTCAAGAATAACTTAGCGGGGGTGTTAAACTAATCAGCTAGTCATGCGAGTTAGCACGTTCGGCCATCATTCTCTATGTGTCGTCCTCATGTCCAAGTGCTCGTCTTTAAGGATTTGTTGAAGATGAAGCACGCCCATTTACGTGTCTCGGCAAGAATATCAAGTTCAAATATATGGGGGCGACAAACCAACGAAGGTGGGTCTTTTTTAAGAGGCCATGTCTCTACATGAAGCTGGAGTAGATGATGTAACCCACGAGGTAGCCAGCATATATCTCGCTAGAGTGGATGATGTAACCTGCAAGGTGGTGTATTTTACAAGATTAGTAGTGGTAATCCAGATGGTTGGTAAATTCGCTAAACCAAAATTGAACGAGATATTGCGACGAACAATCTAGCCAATAATTTGATTTGTCGTGGACCGACATCTATAAATCGGCAAGATGTGAATTCTCAATGAGTCAAGACCAGGAGGGAACCAACCTGTGGGTTGGATGGTTAGTAGGACAGTGGTATCTCCAACTCACCAGAGTTTAAGTCCTAAACTTGACATTGGTGTTCGTATTTTTCTGTATTTATTTTAGGCCTACCGGCGATGTGCGTTCAGTGGGAGGAGACGTTTCTGTCGACTATAAAGGTGTGTGGCGACTCTTTCATTCTCAAGATAATGTGTTGACTCAGTCACTCGAAGGTGCTCATAAGGGTAGAATGTGCATGTGTACGCTCCATAGGGATGTGTGTGTGAGTGTCTGCATCCGTACATTGTTAGAAAAAGTCAAGATCAAGGAGACTGGAAATCAAAACTAGGAGGAAATTGTTGGTCATAAATTTGCTTTGGTCAAATTAGTTTTAAGCGAATTTGAACCGACGTAATTGAAATAGTGGTTGTGTAGGGGAGTAGTACTAGTCCATGTCCAAGTACTAGTAGGTTTAGGAATCTCGTCAGAGGTTTAAAAAAAAAAAGGAATCTCGTCAGAGTCGGCTTTGGCTACGTTTGATCTGGGCTGGACAATGTGTATGTATGCACCGGCAACAATACCAATGTAACCGTGAAAATTAAGAAAATAGGGAGAAAAGGTTATGATACAGCCCTTAGCTATAAGTTTTTTGCCCAGCTGTTTGTGATTTCGATCCTTTGGTGAAGTTCCAACTTCCAACAGACCACGCTAGACGCTAGTGCGAACGACGACGATGGACATCATCATCCAGGGCGGCCTTGTTACCCTGATTTGGGCATTTGTTGCCGTCTGCATAGTGATCTATTGCATCCGCTCAGAGGCCGCGGCGGACGAAAGGAGGCGCTTGTGGCCGGGCTCGCAGCATCGGAGGACGGCGCTGGCGAGGGTCGTCGTAGGGGAGCCGCAGCAGCTGGTCTACTTCTCGTACCCCGCCGATACGGAGGACGGACGAACGACGGTCGGGGCGTCGGTGGTGGTGTGCGCGATCTGCCTGGAGGCGCTGGTGGGCGGGGCGGAGTGCAGCGAGGTGCCGGCGTGCCGGCACGTGTTCCACCGGGGCTGCCTTGCGCTCTGGATCAAGAGCAAAGGCACCTGCCCGCTCTGCAGGGAGCATGTCGTGCCGGGGCCAGAGCCCCCGTCAGCTGCCGATAACATGGTTTAGCTTTATTAGGGCTTGTTCATTGATACTTTCTCTGTAAATAAATATAAAAGCGTTTAAATCATTAAATAGTGATGTAAACGCTTTTATATTTCATTACAGATGGAGTAGTACGTATAGTCAGAAGATGAATTTGTTGCTGCATTTATTTTGAAAAGAAAGAAACTGTTACTGTATTTGCGGACGGATGTTGGCACATGTTCGGCTAAACAGGGAATATGGCGAGCCGTGGTGAACAACTTTGCCCTCTTCAAAGATGGATTCTTGCTACTCGTGGCGGGGTTTGTGTCTTGTGTGTTTGTGTGCATGGCTTCCGCTAGGCTGAAGTTTGTTTGTGTGTCAAGCAGCCACTGGTCGTGGTCTGGTCTTGATCGCTTTGTTGTTTCAACCTAGTCTTGGGCTTGCACGGTTGGAAATCTTTCTCTCTATCAATAGATTGACACGCAAGCTTTGTGTTTTCTCAAAAAGAAATTGACACATCTACCCACAAGAAAGGACCGCGCTAACGACGGTTGGAAATATTTTTCTCTATCAATGGATCGACACGCAAGCTCTGCATTTTCTTGAAAAAATTAAAAATTGACGCATCTACCCACAAGAAAGGACCGTGCTATCGACGGTTGGAAATCTTTCTCTCTATCAATGGATCAACATGCAGGCTTTGCATTTTCTCGAAAAGAAATTGACACATTTACCCACAAGAAAGGACCGTGATAACGACGGTTGGAAACCTTTCTCTCTATCAATGGATTGACACGCAAGCGTTGCATTCTGTCGAAAAGAACCCACAAGAAATTGACGCATCTACCCACAAGAAAGGACCGCGATGGTTGGAAATCTTTCTCTCTATCAATGGATTACCATGCAAGCACTGCATTCTCTTGAAAAGAACCCACAAGAAATTGACGCATCTATCCTATAGAACGCACAAGAAAGGACCGCACTAACCGATGACCGTTTAGATTTAGCAATACTTCCTCCGTTTCAGTTTATAAGTCCTGCGCGTATATCTAGGTTGTCAATTTTATCATCCTAATATGAACTATATAACACAAAAATTATAGCGTTTGAAAATAGACATCTAAAGTTTATATTGGTATATTTTTTGTAATATATGACTTGTATTAGGTTGGTCAAATTGACGACCTAAGGGTACGCGCACGCCCTGTAAACTGGAAGAAAGGGAGTAGATCGGAACACTTCCCCACGTGCAATTTCCTCCTCCTCTCATTACATGCATGTGTGCATGCATATGAAAAACCCCTCCTTCCACATATACCTTTTTTCTCTCTAATTCCATGTATGCAAAAAAAAGACAAGAGATGGTCATGTCATCTTATATTCTCCCACTTTGAAAAATTAAAATGTTTTGCAGCTCTAATCGTCGGTTTGATTCAAAATTTATTTTTAACATTAAATTCGTCGCGACGAGATCTTCAAAAATATATCTCATGTTAGTATGTTGCAACGCATAGTGATTCACGAGGTTCAATTGGTCGTTGTTTTTTTTACCCATGTCCAGTCGGTAGTTCAAGAGGTGAAAAACTGTTTTATGTGTTTACGTTTTTGTAAAAAAAATAGTTTTATATGTTTTAATGTATTATACGCGACATGTCAAGTAGTATATTTGGTTCAATTTTTCAGTGTGCCAAGTTGATGCTTAATTTTTGGTGCTGTAGCTACAGCCGAATAGTGTTAGAGTAGATAAATTTTCTTCTACGTAGTAGCTAGGCATGAACGTGGTCGCTGGGCTTATTTGCCGAAGCAGCTCTCGACCAGAGCGATGGCAGGAGACGCGTTCGGCCGTAACCCAAAAATTGGAACGTTCGCCAAATGCTTTTTCGCCGCAAGAAATAGTAGTAAGTTGCAGTTTGACAATATATTGTGTGAGATTGCTAAAGTACCAGCGCAGTTTTCCGTTCCAGATACTGATCGAGTTAACATGTGACTCCACCTACAATCGGATCTCGAGCACCGGCCGTTGTTGCTGATATTTACGTACGTACTCCTGTATTGCAGGAAGAAATCTCCCTCGGCTCTCGCGTAGAAGCCACGTAGTGCATCCCGATCGACAAGGCTAGTTCCCGGCACTCGGCATACCATTGTAACCGTGAAAATTAAGAAAAAAAAGGTTATGATAAAGGCCTTGGCTATAAGTGTTTTTTTCCATCCGTTTGTGATTTAGATCAGATCGATCCTTTGGTGAAGTTCCAACAGACCACGCTAGTGCGAACGACGACGATGGCCATCCCCAAGGAGACCATCATGGGCGCCCTTTATGTCCTGATCGGGGCACTTCTTGGCGTCTGCATAGTCTGGTGGATCGAATCAGAGGCCGCCGCGAGCGTAAGGAGGCGCATGTGTCCGGGCTCGCAGCATCGGAGGCCGGTGCCGGCGCGGGTCGTTGTGGAGGAGCCGCGGCAGCTGGCCTACTTCTTGTACCCCGACGATGCAGAGGGCGGCCGAGGGACGGTCGGAGCGTCGGTCGTGGTGTGCGCGATCTGCTTGGAGGCGCTGGTCGGCGGTGCGGAGTGCAGCGAGGTGCCGGCGTGCCACCACGTGTTCCACCGTGGCTGCCTTGCGCTGTGGATCAAGAGCAAGGGCACCTGCCCGCTCTGCATGGAGCATGTCATGCCGGGGCCAGAGCCCCCGTCAGCTACCGATAACATGGTTTAGCTTAACTAGCAAAAAGGACTTGCGTTGCAACAAAAGAATTAACTACCATACACCATAGCCTAATAAGCATGGCTTAATGGCTCATGGATAAACCCCTCCCCGTGTTATTCCATATTCTTTATCTCCACACAGCATCCAATTCATGTGCTTATCCTCCTTTTCATCCTCGTCGATAGTGGCCATCTATTTGATCACAACGCATGGTCAATCCAAAGGTGACAAGCTCTGCTTCTTTTGATATACACATTTGAGTAATCCATTCGTGTTATAAAAACAGACTTGTTGCGATTTAGATCCAACGAATCACAAAAGGAACTGTTAATGTTTTGATTGAACCAGTGCCTTATTAGAACTTCTATTGTTTATTTTCTAGGACATTGGTTTTGCAATTCAATACACTCCATCCATTTGATCACAACATGTGGCCTATTACCAGACAATATTATATCGATTTATTCTACTAAATATATGTTTAGTCTAAACGGTGGACAAAGGAACAAACATATATATCCGAGCCTATAGTTGTATTTGTGGCAGGCACCCTGAAAGAAGAAAACGAATCAGTCGCATCTGTCTATTTTTCCTTGTAAACCATCTGCAGCACAAACACACACAAATATTTAGCTAAGCAAAACATGGTGTAAGAAGCCCAACTAATAGGTTAGCCAACGCATAAAGCGGTGTGCATTGCAGACAACAACAATCTTGGACGTCAACACCTGTCCTAGCCATGCCATATACCAACCCTTGTGTAGCTTCCCTCATCTTCGCCTTGCTTGCAATGCAGTGGCCGTTGTTCATCATGTCGATATTGTGATTGACCCACTCGGATCTATCCAGTGGGAGCTCTAGCTACTCAGATGTTTCAGTTCGCTAAGTTTGAAAAGTCCACAACGTCGAGGTGGAGCCACCTAGCTGCCAATTCCTCCTCGAATCACTTTGCTTAGTTACAAGGCCGCGTCACACTCACTAATAGAAAAACTGCCAACGGTTCAGTAAACAAAAGTTGACTAACAGAACATGTATATACCTACACTACATGTAAATAGGGTCTTATATATGAACCGAGGTTGATGGATAGACAAAAAGTATCGCGAACATTGCCGAGTAAGTAGCACTGGATCAGATCGCTGGAGAGTAATATTACTATAGACTGTATGAAGACTACATGTATTTTCAGCTGGGCAACTAACAACTCATGCTATTTTCCGAATAGAAGTCATCAAGATACCCATGTTAAACCACATGGATATTGCTCAATCAAAGCCACACAAACAGCTTGAGCCTTTGGGCATCAAAGTCTTTACATTTTCCTTGAAAGAGTAATAGACTAAATATCCTACCTGGAGAGGAAGATAGCTTGAAAATGTGCAGACCATCTCAGGGGTAGCTGGTTGGTCACGTTATTCAACATGTACTACTCAAAATTGCCTCCGGTTGCTGCCATTCTTGTTTGAAATAACATAAGCACTACACCTTTTTTTCCTGGCTAATTAAAACAGCTACAGAAAGAGATATGTTGTGCAAACTCTATGAGCCAATTGTGCATTTAGACGGAAGTTTCATTAGGGAGTTGAGATTCCAATGGATGTACTACCAAGTGCCAAATTCTTGAAGCACTGTGATTTTTCTAGCAAACTGAACTAACCATAACTTGATAGCGTGGCAATTTGATCAGCTTCTACACGATGCTGTTGGAAATATGCCCTAGAGGCAATAATAAATTGGTTATTATTATATTTCCTTGTTCATGATAATCGTTTATTATCCATGCTAGAATTGTATTGATAGGAAACTCAGATACATGTGTGGATACATAGACAACACCATGTCCCTAGTAAGCCTCTAGTTGACTAGCTCGTTGATCAATAAATGGTTGCGGTTTCCTGACCATGGACATTGGATGTCGTTGATAACGGGATCACATCATTAGGAGAATGATGTGATGGACAAGACCCAATCCTAAGCCTAGCACAAAGATCGTGTAGTTCGTATGCTAAAGCTTTTCTGAATGTCAAGTATCATTTCCTTAGACCATGAGATTGTGCAACTCCCGGATACCGTAGGAATACTTTGGGTGTGCCAAACGTCACAATGTAACTGGGTGGCTATAAAGGTACACTACAGGTATCTCCGAAAGTGTCTGTTGGGTTGGCACGAATCGAGACTGGGATTTGTCACTCCGTGTAAACGGAGAGGTATCTCTGGGCCCACTCGGTAAGACATCATCATAATGTGCACAATGTGACCAAGGAGTTGATCACGGGATGATGTGTTACGGAATGAGTAAAGAGACTTGCCGGTAACGAGATTGAACAAGGTATCGGGATACCGACGATCGAATCTCGGGCAAGTATCGTACCACTAGACAAAGGGAATTGTATACGAGATTGATCGAATCCTCGACATCGTGGTTCATCTAATGAGATCATCGTGGAACATGTGGGAACCAACATGGGTATCCAGATCCCGCTGTTGGTTATTAACCGGAGAACGTCTCGGTCATGTCTGCATGGTTCCCGAACCCGTAGGGTCTACACACTTAAGGTTCGATGACGCTAGGGTTATAAGGAATAGATATACGTGGTTACCGAATGTTGTTCGGAGTCCCGGATGATATCCCGGACGTCACGAGGAGTTCCGGAATGGTCCGTAGGTAAAGATTTAAATTAGTGGGAAGTCCTGTTTTGGTCACCGGAAAGGTTTCGGGTTTTATCGGTAACGTGCCGGACCACCGGGAGGGTCCCGGGGGTCCACCAAGTGGGGCCACAAGCCCCGGAGGGCTGCATGGGCCAAGTGTGGGAGGGGACCAGCCCCAGGTGGGTTGGTGCGCCCCCCCACAAGGGCCCAAGGCGCCTAAGGGGAGGAGGGGGAGCAAACCCTAAGGGCAGATGGGCCTTAGGGCCCATGCCTGGTGCGCCTCCCTCTCCCCCTCCCCTGGCCGCCCCACCAGATGGGATCTGGGTTGGCCGCCGCCCCTAGGGTGGAACCCTAGGTGGGGGCGCAACCCCCTCCCTCTCCCCTATATATAGTTGAGGTCTTTGGGGCTGCCAACACAGGAGTTTGACCTCTCCCTGGCGCAGCCCTACCTCTCTCCCTCCTCATATCTCGCGGTGCTTGGCGAAGCCCTGCTGGATCACCTTGCTCCTCCACCACCACCACGCCGTTGTGCTGCTGCTGGATGAAGCCTTCCTCAACCCCTCCCTCTCGCCTTGCTGGATCAAGACATGGGAGACGTCGTCGGGCTGTACGTGCGTTGAACGCGGAGGTGCCGTTCGTTCAGCACTAGGATCTCCGGTGATTTGGATCACGACGAGTACGACTCCTTCAACCCCGTTCTCTTGAACGCTTCCGCTTAGCGATCTACAAGGGTATGTAGATGCACTCTCCTTCCCCTCGTTGCTGGTTTCTCCATAGATAGATCTTGGTGACACGTAGGAAAATTTTGAATTTCTGCTACGTTCCCCAAAAGATGCCATAGCAAGATCAAGCAAGCTGATTTTCCTAACACCATTTCAGAGCTGGCAACTGCCTAGTTGCGAGAAATTCGAGTCGACTGGGTTGAGTATCGCGGTCCAAAGAAATTTGGGTCAACGACCCCGGTACGATACATTGGATCATGGTATGTGATGGAAAGATCTGGACATTCCATTCAAAAAATACAATCTGTGCTGACATAGTTGCCAATATTGGAGCGCAATATTGGAGCGAGAATCCAGCCAGAAAATTTTATGTCTGCTCTAATTTTTTACATTAAATTGTCATCCATCTCAGCAACTACTAACAAAAATGATTAAAAAAATGGGGCCACAAGTGTACTGATGAGTACGCCCTGATTTTCCCATCTGCCTTTTCCTTTCACACCAAGCGATTCTGCTCCAGGAAGTATCCCAAATCATCTCAAAATAGAAATCCCAAATCCCTAGAGCGGACATAGTCCCCCGTGGATCCATCTTGAGGACTAATCATCCAGAGCTCTCCTCGCTCCAGCGTCGGATTCTCAAGCGGCGCTCGCGTACGCCATATCGTCAGATGGAAGTGGGACGGGAGATGCCGCATAAGGCAGCGGAGAGCTCGATGGCCAGCCGCCGATAGGCGAATGTCAGATGGCGGAAGGATGAACGGCGGCAGTCTTGTGGTGGAGCGTGATTTCCAGGTGCTCGCGTAGTCAACACCCATTGATCGGGGTCGCGACCAACCCATCGATCCTTCTCGATCCGGCCTCGTCCCCGATCCTCCATTTGGGTCGATCGACCCCAGATCAGGGGACGCATCAGCGACCCACGAACCAGCCAACTATGGGCCACTACTTACATGTGAGAAAGCTTCAATCAAGAGAGCAGTAAATTGAGCGACACATTATAGCAAGAACCCAATGTGGAATAGGAGAAGATCCCGGTGGCGTGCTGCCCAACTTCCGTTCTCTCTCAGCCGTGTACTCTCTCCCATTTCCCTTCTCCTCAATTCTCTCCTCTGTAGCCCTCCCAGCACACACCGCGCGCACGGGCTCATCCATGACGGCAGACACATCCTCCACCGCATCTTGCCGCCAGACGTATCTCCTCTGCCCAGCCTCTCTCTCGTCACTCGCGTCCTTGCCTTTCACTTCGCCCATCACGCGCCGCCAAGCCCCATAACGCAAGGTCGCAAGCGGCCAGCCCAGCTCCAGCAGGCCCGCCAGAAGACACACGGGCGCTAGGAAATCACAGAGGCGGACTGCGTCGAAGTCGCCGGCGATCGATGCCTTTTTTTTCTTTTTGAGATCGAGTCTAATCGTTTCGGGTGTGCTCGATATATGGATCTCTCCTAGCTCTCTTGCGTGTTCTATCAGGACACGGGAAGGTTCCTTTTTTTGAGAACGACACGGGAAGGTTCCGTGATGTGGGGAAATCCATGATGAAAGGTTTGGGGGCCTCGGTATATCGGACCGCACGAGTTTTTTTTAAAGCGTGATTGCCGTATTAGTACCACCTCGTTTATATTATGATTTTGTCCATATAAATTGTAAAAGCGTATTATGACATGAGAAGAAAGCGTATTGTGGCGGTGAACCCACGGAGTCAATCCGTACTTTATTATTAAAAAAATAAAAAAATAGGGAATTAGGGATAGATTAGGGCTTGTTCATTGCTACTTATAATCAAAAGATGAATTTGTTACCCACTCTCTCCGTCCGGAATTATTGTTGTAAAAATAGATGCAAATTGATATATCTAAAACTAAAATATGTATAAATACATTTCTGGATGGAGGGGGTATTTGCTAATCGTATGTTACTGCGTGTTCCCGTAACCGTAAATATGGAATGTCGTGAGGCGTGGTGAACAACTTTGCCTTCTTCTTAAAGATGAATTCTCGCTACTTGTGGCGGGGTTTGTGTCTTGTGCCAGGCTAAAGTTTGTTTGGCGGTGTTCTTGTAGTGTCTGTCAAGCAGGTCTTGTCTTGAGTGCTTGGTTGTTTCAACCTAGTCTCGGGTTTGTACGGTCAATTTTTTTTCTCTCTATCAATAGATTGACACGCAAGCTTTGCATTTTCCTGAAAAGAAATTGATGCATCTATCCATAAGAAAGGACCGCACTAACCGACGACCGTTCAGATTTAGCACTAGATCAGAACACTCCCCGCATTACATGTATGTGTGCATGCATATGAAAAAAAAACATACTTTCACATGTATCTTTTATTTTATTTATTATTACATGCATGCATAAAAAGACAAGAAGTGATCATGTCATCTTATATTCTTTTATTTGGAAAATTCAAAATGGTTTGTAGCTTTAATCGTCGGTTCGATTCAAAATTCGTTTTCGGTATTAAATCCGTCGTGGCGAGATGTTCAAAACTAAAACCCATGTTGGTTTGTTCCAACGAATCGCGATTCACCAGGTTCAATCGATAGTCAGTAGTTCGATAGCTGAAAAAATGTTTTATTTATTAACGCAATGATTCGATAGGTAAAAAAAATAGTTTTATAGTATGTTCTAATGTGTTATACGCGACATGCCCAGTATATTTGATTCAATTTTCAGTTTGCCAAATTGATGCTTGCGCTGCAGCTACAACCGAATAGTTTTGATAGAGTAGATTTTTTTTCTTATACTCCAGTAGACAACTAGACATGAAAGTGGTCGCTAGGCTTTGCCGAAGCAGCTCTCGACCAGACCGACGGCAGGAGACGCGTTCGGCTGTAACCCAAAAATTGGAACGTTCGCCAAATGCTTGTTCGCCGCAAGAAATAGTAGTAAGTTGCAGTTTGACAACAATATTGCGTGAGATTGCTGAAGTGCCCACCCTGTTTTTCCGTTCCAAATACTGATCGAGTTAACCTACAATCGGATCTTGAGCACCGGCCGTTGTTTTTTTAAGAGAAGGCCATCATAGCTAGCTTTACTAAAAATTAAATAGGGATTACATCGTCCACAAGGTTTAGAACTAGGCAGCCCGGAGGCTCCCCCATCCAACAACTAGAAATCTTATTATAAAAATCATGATTAGCTAGCACATGCACCGCTTGATTAGAAGAACGATAACAATGTTTAAATTTGACCTTCCCGATTGACGAAGACACGTCCACACATTCCGCAAAGATCGCCGCCGTAGCATCCCACCATCTTGTCTGTCCAGTACAATAATCAATTACCGTTAAGGAGTCAGACTCAGCTTCCACTCAAGGGAACCCCAGAGAATTTGCAAAGATTAGTCCATCACGCATAGCCATAGCCTCCGTTGTCACCACATCTGCTGCGTAAGGTATAAACCGACATTGTGCCGCCAAAAAATTACCATTACTGTCTCTAAGAACAGCTGCAATGGCTCCTGCACCCTCATCCATATGGAAAGAGGCATCCACGTTTAGCTTCACAAACTTGGGTTCCGGCTTGCTCCATTTATGTTCATGAGCACCGGCCGTTGTTGCTGATATACACGTACGCACTCCTGTATTGCCAGAAATAAATATCCAGCCAAAGCCGTAGAAACCACGTAGTACATCCCGATCGACCAGGCTAGCTAGTTAGGGCATCCCCCGGAGGACATTGGCCCTCTTAGGCCTTGTACAATGAGAGGTGTTTAGAGAAATGTTTAGAAAAATAAACCGGGTTTTTCTGAAGCACCGGTGCCTATTTTTACAGAAGAGACGCTTAGTTAAGCGTCTATCCTATACAAATAAGCACCGATGCTTAAAGAAAGTCTGGTCTATTTTTCTAAGCACCTTCTCTAAGCACCTCTCATTGTACAAGACCTTATACTCCTCATCATTGGTGCTGGTTACCTGGTCGGGGGATTATTGCCATCTTCGTAATGTGGTGCTGCGGCTGCGAACCAGAGGCGGAACAAGGACATAGCCTGGCCGCCGCGGGTGGAAGGAGGCCGGCGCCTGCGGCGGTGCGGGTCAGCGAACCGCAGCAGCAGCTGGTCTACTTCTCGTACCCTGCCGCTGCTGACACGGAGGGCGGCTGGCAAAACGACGGCAGGGGCGTCGGTGGTGGTGTGCCCGATCTGCCTGGAGGCGCTGGTGGGCGGGGCGGAGTGCAGCGAGGCGCCGGCGTGCCGGCACATGTTCCACCGGGGCTGCCTCGCACTCTGGATCAAGAGCAAGGGCACCTGCCCGCTCTGCAGGAGGCCTGTCGTGCCGAGGTCAGAGCCCCTCTTGGCTGCCGAGGCCATGGTTTAGATTTTACTTAGCTGGGTGCGGGGTCTAGCTCTAGCTCTTGCCGACGGATGATGAAGCTGTTACGGGTTTAGCTTAGTTCGATTCGATGTTGTTGCCACAAGTGTATGCGTTTATGTCCTGCATCAAGGACGACATCGAGCAATGGACGGCGGCCGGCAAGACCAAGATCGCAATCCTGATCCATAGACCTAAAGAGCCAGATTAATTATCTAGAGGACCCTTCTGTTAGGTGTTCTGTGAGGATATACTTCCTCTGTAACCCTACTGTTGTAAGAGCAACTCTCCTCTTCTACTAATATAAATGAAAAGCTGCTCCGTCAGCGTTTCGTCAAAAAAAATAAGTGTATGCGTTCGAGTCGGCGTTGGCTATGTTTGGTTGAGGCTGGACGACATGTTATATATACAAAGACAACATATCATTGTAACCGTGAAAATTAAGAAAATAATTAAGATAAATGTGGGCTACAAGTTTTTGCGTGTGTGTATGTGCCTTTGACACTATTGGTGAAGTTCCAACAATTGAGGCTGGACCATATAGTTGATGGGTGGTGCAGCGATGAGGAGGATCAGGTGACCGTCATTTGCGAAGCGACAAGGTGGAAGGCGATCGATTGTCGTCGCTAAGGTGATGGAAGGTGATCGTCGATGGGAGCGGTGGCGCCAAGGTGCAGTGCCGGAAAGTCGTCAAGATCGTCCTCGGAAGGGGGAGGGTTGTTAGATCAGTCAGTTAATCATGCGAGTTAGCACATTCGGCCGCCACTGTGGCTGTGTGTCATCCTCATGTGCAAGTGCTCGTCTTTGAGGATTCGTTGAAGAAGCGTGTCCGTTTATGTGTCTTGGTGAGAGCATGAAGTTTAAGTATGTGGGAACGATACACCAATGAAGGTGAGTCCCTTCTATGAGGCCATGTCTCTACATGAAACTCGAGTGAATGATACGATGTAATCCACAAGTTAACCAGCCTATATCTCGCTAGAGTGGATGGTGTAGCCCTAAAAATTCGCAGAGGCACGCACCTCCGCCAACTCCTACCGCCGTCGATCTGCGTTGTGATGTGTGCACATGTATTTCAGAGAAATTGTTACAAAACTACAAATACATCGTCCACGTGTACTTCTACGGCCGTGCACTTTTAGATATGCTCTATCACCCCGTTATGTTCTAACAGTTATTCACTACTGTTCATCTTCTTTCTCCTTCACCTGTTCTTCCACTGCTTTTCCATTCCTATACCTGCAGCCGATCGGAGGTGTTTCCGCCGATCAGCATGCAAGCGAGGCTCACCACATATAACCTCCCCATCACGATCTGCGCCACACAGCCTCCTTGCCCTTCCCCTCCCTTCAATTGGAACCAAGCATCTCACATGGTCGTGCTCCTCCTTAAACAGAGCGATCATCCTCCCCCTCCCGCCAATTTGTACGACCTCACAAGGTGACCAAGAGAGGAGCGCATGTCGAAAAAGACAAGAAGTGATCATGTCATCTTATATTCTTCCATTTTGAAATCTTGAAATATTTTGTAGCTTCAATCGTGGTTTCGATTCAAAATTTCTTTTCAACACTAAATATGTCGCAACAAGATCTTCAAAACTAGATCACAATGTTGGTATGTTCCAACGCATCGTGATTCAGCATTCAATCAGTAGTCTTTTTGACAATATTGAGTGACATTGCTTGTCCGCTCTACAGAGAGCTTGTCGTGCCGGGGTCGGATCCATTCAATCGGTATTCACCATTCAATCGAGGTGCCGGTGTGCCGGCACGTGTTTCATCGGGGCTGCCTCGTGCTGTGGATCAAGAGCAAGAGCACCTGCCCGCTCTGCAGAGAGCTTGTCGTGCCGGGGTCGGAACCCCTCTCGGCTGCCGAGGCCATGGTTTAGCTTAAGAGCGCTGCTACACGCCTGTTCGATCCTACTTGGTAGCATCAACAACTACAAGTCTTTTTTTTAAGTTATCAACTTTTTTTAAAACTGTGCTAACAATATATTTATAATATGTTACATTTTTCAAATTCATGGTTTTAAAATTTCTGATGTTAAATTTAAAATTTTGAACTATATGCATTTAAAATATAAATAAAAATTAAAAATTTAAAAGTTAGGTGAGGCAGCCCACCATCGCGCTCGGTAGGTGAGGCAGCCGTGTGCCTCACAATAAGCGGCACAGTCGCGCCCGTGGCGGGCTTCCTTCCACTTGGTTGGTAGTGACATGACGGTGTTTTGGGCTAAGCTTTGTCTTGAAGTGGGTCTATGCCGGCGATGATGACATCCATGATCGTTTGTTCCCTCCTTGGAAGTGTCGTCATCTCACATCTTACCTTGGGCGGTGGATGTGCTTGAGGTTCGTGATTGCGGCATCGGGGAACACAATTTACATTCCACGATTATTTAGCTAGGTGTTCCATTGTCGGAATCTTGCATGATAATCTTCGAATTGGTTGTGTTTTTCTAAGGTTTTTGGCTTAGTTTTCTTATTAACCGGACCAATATCATGCAAGAGCACAATGTGAACCAAAGGCATATAAAAATAGTTATTCTACTAACTCTATCCACTTTTAGAAAATGTATTAGTATTTCAAAGTCAATTTCTTCCTATTTGACCTAACTGGCTAACTTACAGATAAAGTTATAAAAGTGTATTGTTTTATTCCTTCATTACCAAAATCCCTTTAGCGTCATTTTCAGGACTCATTCTGTTCTTGTCCTCGCTTTCGGTGCCGTTCAGAGAGGCATCAGTTTATGATGTGGGCTATGCAACTACCAAACCATATTCCTACTTAGTGATGCATTTCTTGGACTTATTGGACAATGAACAGTGGAAATGAGTACGATATGTGTACCACCGAATTACAGATGTGTCTATGTGTGTGTGGTGGTCTAGACTCACAAGTTTAAGTTTCACTAAACAAGAGGTTTAAGTTTAAATTCAAAATACGGGTGGCAAAGATTTGTGAGAAACTAGCGATAAAGCTGGTCTAGTTTATGCAAGTATATCATTTGGTGTAAGTCGCTTCAAATCAATTCAAAGGTTCAATGGCAGCGACTTTTGCTCCGGGGAACTAGTCCTTAACGGCACGTGCATGAAGAATTTCTGGTTGTTGTCGACAAGGTCAAGCCGATGGGCTCAGGCGAAATTGATTTAGACTTCTCGCAAAAATAAAAAAAACATTGATTTAAACATAAGAAGCCAATTTATATTATAATTAGTAGACCTATAATTTTCCTGCCAACTGGTCCAACTCACTTCGAGTGGGCCCCACGTCGCAGTGACCTGGCGCAAACAAGAATACCGCAACAGAAAACAAAAACGAAACTCCAGTCGCCCGGAAAAAGCCACAGCTGCCGTCCCCTTTCCGAACACAACCGCCGGCCGCCTCCTCCTCCCCCGCCGCCGCGCCGCCCGCCGCCGGAGGAGGATGGCGCCGCCGGGCGGCGCGCCGAGGGCGGCGCACACGGTCCGCGACCTGGCGGAGGAGGGGAAGAAGCGGGCCGTGCTGCTCCTCGTCTTCGCCTTCGGCCTCGCCTTCCTCATGTCCCGTGAGTCCCCTCTCCCCCCCAAACCCTAGGGCGCCTCCTCGACCGTCCCCCCACCAGAAGGCTCGGCCTCCGGTGCGGCGGGGTGCGCGCCGTGATTTTGGTTGACGAGCCTCGGTCGGTCGGCGTTGGTGCCGTGCCTAGGTTTTATGCCGGTTGCCCCTGATGCGCGGGCGCTAATTTGGGGAGCGTCATTTCAGGCGCATCTGTGGAGTAGCGATATTAGTTTGTTCAATTGGTGTTGTAATTTGTTGCATTGGGGATTGATAGACTGGACTTAGCCCTGAGTAGGTTGTTTGCTTCCATTTTAGCCCATTGGTGAGTTCTTTGGGCCATCAGAAATTTCACTGCTATTTCAAGATGGCTGGAATTTGTAGTGAATTTTACATGTTGCATTGGGGATTTGGAGACTGGACTTAGCTCCAAGTAGGTTGTTTGCTTCCATTTTAGATGGTTGGTGAATTCTTCAGGGCATCAGAAATTTTACTGCGACCCCAGGATGATTCAAGTTCGCGATGAAATTGTAGAAGGTAGAGTATATTAGCCGATGGTTGTAGCCGGATTATACCATGGAATAATACATGGTGTAGTCTAATGACGAGGAATATACGAGCTTGACATGTATGTTTGATGTTAAATTGAAATATGGCCAGCAATTTTATAAAGTCTTTCTGAAAGTTGCCAAGAAAGAAAGCCTACACATATCAAGGCAGATTTATATTGCAGTCACACCATTTTTTAATTCTGTTTAAATATTGTTGCTCGCTCATGGCTGTGCTGAATGACTGATTTTCTCCATTGCAGTGACAAGCTCTTCAGTTTGGATTAACTTCCCATTCGCCATATCTTTGATAGTTCTGTTTCGCTACCTGTCACTTGACTATGACTTCCGTAGAAAGAGCACGACTACCACAGATCGTGATGCCAGTCGCCCACTTGCCAAAACAAAAAGTATTGAATTGAGTAAACCTTCCCTTGCTCAGAAGATTGCAAGTACTGGTTGGAGGAGCAAGGTGAATTCGCCTCCAGTTGAAGCAGCATTTGAACAGTTCACAAGGCATCTTGTCACGGAGTGGGTAACAGATCTTTGGTACTCCCGTATAACACCTGATAAGGACGGACCGGAGGAACTCATCAGCATAGTTAATTCTGTCCTTGGAGAGATTTCTAACCGGGCAAGAAGCATTAACATCATCACTCTGCTAACCAGGTTAGAAAGTTTGTTTTATCTCATCAAATGCACAAACAGTTGTATCCTTTTCTTTTCAGAACGTTGGGTTTCTTACGAAGACTTACCTACCTTATGCAGGGACCTGGTCGATCTCATATGCAATAATTTGGAGCTTTATCATTCCTGTGAAGCTAAGATTGGAAAAGAGAAGTTTGTTAGACTCCCGACGGAGCGTCGTGATGCTGAACTGAAACTCGCCCTTTTAGCTCAAAGCAAGTTGCATCCGGCTTTATTTTCAGCCAGTGCTGAATACAAGGTAAAGATTTTGTTGATTTTGAAGCTTTTGGTTATTGCTTATAGTAAGCTGCTTAGCTGCAAAATATCCAAGATAAGGTTGGCACCTTGATGAACACTTGGGTTTTGAACTGGAATTTGGATTACGTTTCATAAGTAACTTGGCTCCTTTCCCCGGCATATGTGCATCATAAGCTTCATGCAGTACTTATGTAGGATAATTAGGTGCTGCTATTGCCAGCCTGCTAGGTCAACACATATTTAAACATGCATATCTGAATGTTAAATACTTCCTGCATAAACTGTTTGTGAGACATCGCGTTCACATCTTTTTTGTTCCTGGTGTATTTATATCTTTGACAACACGCACTATCTCATAATTCATGTGTTCATTTAGCACTTGCATATGATTATTGACGAACTGAGCATCTTGGCAACATGTCTGTATCCGTGTAGGTATCAAAGTTATATGATCATCTGATGCATACTATATGTTTTTTTTTATTTCTAGGTCTTGCAAAGTCTTGCTGATGGTTTGCTCTCAATCACAGTAAAGCCTGAGAATTTACAGTGCTCGTTCTTCCATTATACTGCACGAGAACTTCTTGCATGCACAGTTTTGAGGCCTGTCATAAACTTGGCAAATCCAAGGTAGTAACATACCGTATCTGGTCTATTGCACATGGTATTTTCTAGTGCCATCGTATTGAGATGTAAAATTTGCAGGTTTATTAATGAAAGGATTGAATCTTTGGTTCTTTCTCGCGCCAACAAGGCAGATAAAGGAGTTGAAGGATCCTTGGAGGATGCTACAATGGTGAAGCAAAGGGAGCCTCCTATGCCATCTGTGGATGAACTTTCTGCACTAGCAGACCACTCAAGTCCTGGGGTTGAACTTGTTAGATTCAGTCAGGGCCAGTCCAAAACTGCTTCCGATATGCAACTAAGCAAAACTAAAAGTACATCTAGTATCAAACCAAAAGCCCTTAATTCTTCTATCGTCAATGATTCACATCCACTTGAGTCAGGCAGTTTACCGCCCAATTCCCACATCTATCCGGATACCGGTATTTCTGTACACCCCCAAGCTTGTGGCAAGATAGCTGCAGAGAGTTATGAAGGAGAGTCAGCACAAATATTGGATGTCAGCTCCCACCGAAAAATTCGAGTCGTGGCACCTGAGCACCTTGAGAATATGTGGACTAAAGGGAAGAATTACAAATCAGAAAATGCAAAACATGTTGCTAAAGCACCTGTTAGATCTTCTTTGGTCACCCATTCTTCAGTGCAGGAGCCAGTTCCCTTCAGCACTTCAATTCTTCATCCTCCTCCTGTTCCACAAAGGCAAACAACATTGTCTAATTCTGAGCATCATCATTTGATAAAACACTCAGCTACTCCAGCATATTCAAATGGCACTAACCACCTGCCAAAAAGTTTAGCTGGAGAAATGGCAGGTCATGCCAGCCAAGAAGATTCTGCATTGGACAGTGAGAGTTCATATTGCACCGAGGAGGACGAAAATAACAATGTAACTGGCCTGGACTCTCCTGTAACCAGAGTTTGGGACAGTAAAAGTAAAGGAAATGGGACATCATCTCATATACATCATCCACTTGAAATGTCTGGTTTCCATAAATCAAGGACAAATAGAAGTCATGCGAGCAAGTTGAAAATGGCGAGAACTTCGTCAGGAAGGAAAAGGTCAAGGTCAAATGTTCAAAAGATTCCATTGTGGCAAGAGGCAGATAGATCTTTTTTGGCAGGTGGTGATTTTGGCATACTAAATGCATCAGCAAATGATTCAAGGACGGATGGACTGTATGATGACACTGAGGTGGAAAGCATGACTAGGATGCTTAGTCGTGCAAATACCTCATCATTGTCGTTGGCGTCAAGTGACTCTTCCTATTCATCTAGCACCAATGTGTTGGAAGACTCGTATTTGAAGTTAAGATGTGAGGTAACAAACTTCCTGTTGATTATTCTTTGATCCTTGTAACTACTGGTGGTGCATATCCTTATTAGATTTCCTTATTCAGGTGGTAGGAGCCAGCATTGTAAAAAGTGGGTCTGGCATGTTTGCTGTGTATTCTGTTTCCGTAACTGATGCCAACAGTAATAGTTGGTCCATCAAGAGGAGGTGATTATGCTATATTTTCTCACTTGATTATGTCAGCTACAAGCCCACAGCAGATACAATGCCTATACCTCGAAACAAAGATAAAAACAGACGCTGCCTACGAAATATGAATGATTATTCGAGTATGTTAGTTGCATTCTAATTCCCCATGTGGTTTTCTGTGCATTGTAATCAGGTTTCGTCATTTTGAAGAGCTACATCGGCGTCTGAAAGAATATCCTCAGTACAGTCTTCACTTGCCTCCGAAGCATTTCCTCTCGTCAGGGTTAGAGGTTTCTGTTGTTCGAGAGAGATGCAACTTGCTCGACATATATTTGAAGGTGCATTTCTTTGCCCTTTCTGAAGATATTTTTCATTTGTTCCATAAGTTTGAGTATTGGCATTGATAGGTCTAAGCAAGAAACAATTTCTTGGAATGTACTTAGTTCAAGTCATAGTTCAGTATCAGCTTGACTAGCGGTCAAAATCTCTGCAAGCATGAATATTCATTACGTGTGATCCATGTTACTTTACATGCTTATAACATCAGTCAGTTTTTTTCTTTCTTTCTGTTCTACGATTGCTATGTGGTCTGTAAACTTTAAAATCAACATTTTATCTTTTGTCATTTTTGCTTTCCATAGCGATCTGTTATCTGTTCATGAAATTTGGTTAAATTCTGAATATATAGTAACTCTGCCTGTTAATTCTACAGAATCTTCTTCAGATTCCAACTGTTTCAAGCTGTATTGAAGTCTGGGATTTTCTAAGTGTTGATTCACAGGTCAGTGTATTAAATCATTGCCCTACCTTTTTCCAAACTTGTATGTATATAACTGTGTGAAATTTTCTCATTGCAGACATACATTTTCACCGATTCTCTGTCAGTTATCCAGGCACTGTCAGGTGAGCAATTTCCCTTTAGTTGAGTAGCTGGTTGCTCTTTCTAATTCCTTGTGCTAAATTTTCTGCCCTCGTCCTTATTTCATGCAGTCAATTTAGATGCAAGATCAAATGAGAGGGGTGCAAAACCATTGAATTCTGCCAAAGCTTTGGATGGAAATTTGGCCTCTCCGAGACAAACTTTAAGTGCATGTCAAAATGATAATGATCAGAAGGATAAGTACTTTGCTGCTGTTGATGGTGGTTTGAGATTGAGGAAGGGAAATACGGAACAGAATTTAGGACCTAGTGTTAGCAACTCAAGTGCCAATATTTATCAAGACCACTCTGGAAGTGATCCTGAACAGAACGATCACTCATTTTTGATAAATTCAGGAACTGATAAGAAAAAGCAGTCAGCTCAAACTGATTATATATCTCAAATTTTGGAATCTGATGGATACTCAGTGAGTCCTAATGAAGTAAGTTCTGGTTGTTTCTACAAATTCTCGCCATCAATTCTTTATGTCTGCTCAAGCTATATTTCTTTTGTTTTTATTCGTATGTGATAGCTGCCTGACTGACAACTTTATACCTACTTTAATGCAGTGGTTGGCCCCAAATCTTAGTGCCCCCATATTTCATCTGGTCGATGTGATTTTCCAGCTCCAAGATGGAGGCTGGATCAGGTGAGTTAATTTTACACCCATGATTATGAATTCTAATATTTGGCTACTGTAAGACTGACCTTGGGATTTGCACTTTTTTTTATTGAACCCGTTTGACCTTGATCTTTTGTTTTTGTAGGCGTCAAGCATTTTGGGTAGCGAAGCAAATACTGCAATTGGGAATGGGAGACACATTTGATGACTGGCTTGTTGAGAAAATCCAGTTACTTAGGAAGGGGAGGATAATTGCTTTTGCAGTCAAGCGTGTTGAACAAGTAAGTCATATTACATCTTTAGCAAACAGTTGCCAAGTGCCAACAACTAACAGTTTGCAAAGGGAACTGTTTAACGCAATTAGCCAATTAGATGAATTCTCCTTGTCAAATCTTGGTTCGTGATCGCCTCCCTGATTAAGGCTGTATCTTCCTATTTTCTCAATGTACAGATACTCTGGCCAGATGGAATTTTCATGACAAAGCATCCCAACAGAAAACCAGCTGCTCCTTCTCCTGGTTCCCAGAATGATAGCAGGACAAACTATCTGATTGAAGAACAACGATTAGAAGATGCTCATCGTGCAGAATTTGTTCGTGAACTGATAATAGGTGAACTTTCTACTGCCTTTCCCGTTGGTTTGCTGATGTCTAGTTCTGGAGGCGTAATGATCCTCTGCTATCAGACTGTCGCCTCTGTGATTTCTAGCTAGTTTTTCAGTGTTCTTCTATTAGCTTTCAGTTTTTTTTTTACTGTTTTATATGCACAGATAAAGCACCATCAGCCCTAGTGAGTCTGGTTGGTCGAAAGGAGTACGAAAGATGTGCTCAGGATATCTACTTCTTTCTTCAGGTAAAACATTATTGGTGGATTCAGTTCATAGCGAATGAAAATCTGCCATTTCACCAACAGTCTGCACGCACATTGCCGGTTGTATTAGTTAGCATGAAAGCTCCTAGTTTTCTCCAATGGAACACTCTTGAAACATCACCATTATATCAGTCATCTTCATCTCATTTTTGCATTCGGCGTCCACATACTTCCAGTATTGTGAGTTTATCCTTTTAATATCAGTTTGTTCGGAAGATCATACTGGTCATTATGCTTATGCTGTAAATTTTACTCAAGGATAAACAAAACATTGGAATTATCAATGGATTGATCCTTAGACTGATATGTACAATTGGTTTTCCGTGCAGTCCCCGGTTTGCTTGAAGCAGCTAACGTTCGAACTCGTGGAGCTCCTCGTCCTAGCTGCGTTCCCAGAGCTGGACAGCACAGTGAGGAAGTGGCACGAAGACAAGCATGAGTTCTCCGCCCTGGACTGATTCTTTCAGACGGTTGTATTTTCGTGTCGATCTGTTTCGCTGTAAATAAGAGTGCTGCTGGTTCTTGGCATGCCGGTTTAGATGGTGATGGCTCTGCGCAGTGTGAATACGAGTAGTTAGCAGCTAGCATGGGTAGGATGGTCATGCCATACAGTATGCCGGTTTTGTGCTTGACACTTTTTTCGCCGATAGGGTTTCCGTATACGTAATGCAGGTTGAAAAGAAAGAGAGATTGGTACAGGTTTTTTGGTTCCGCCCTGCGCACACACTATGCTAGCGTGTGTTTGTAAATCGGCCGTTTTGGTCACACCAAACTTATCTGCATGATGATGATGAATGAATGAATGAATGAATGAATGGAGGAGTCGATCGGTTCCTGGTTGTTGGCAGCAACAATGCCAACATCTGTGTGATAAGATGCTTCATGTATGTCGATAGAACGCGTCGTTGCTGAATATTCTAGGAAATAGCATTGCTGAACATTCTACTAGGAAATAGCATGAATGAAGGAAAGAAGGACTTGCAACTCCAGTTTTGGCAGTTGAGAGAATCGATCCGGGCACCGGCCTGCAGCCGGATCGTACCTCCACCAGTACGTGTCTGTTGGTATAATCAGATTCAGAGTAACCGAACCGTAGTAGAAGAGGCCAATCTTCATACCGGGCGGTGCATCTCTCAAATCTAAGTATGATCTATCCATCCATATATGCCCCTGGCAGCAGCGGCAGCAGCCCGTACGTGATTTGAGGAGGAAATCTTCCATGTTACGTAGGTCGAGCAAGAGGCGGAGCCGGACGCATCTATGGCTACTTCACCGGAGAGCGTGAACGTGCAGGGGAAGCCGGAGACCACCGCCATGGCGAAGACGAAGACGACGACGACGAAGAAGGCGACTGACGATGCTGCCGGCGGCAAGGAGACCACCGCCGCCGCCGCCGCGGACGTGCTGGCCGTGATCTCCAGGCTCGTCGGCCGCCCCTTCCTCGACGAAACCGCGTCCAAGAGGCTGGAGAAGCTCGGGAGGATGCTGGCGACGGAGGCGGTCCTCGAGGCTCTTCTCCATGGCGCCGACCGTCGGCTGCTGGGCGGCCTCGCGGCGGACCTCCGGGAGGCCGAGGCGGCGCTGGACGACGTCGAGGACCGGCACCCCCGCCTGCAGGGGCTCATCGTGGCCCACAAGGGCGAGAGGCGGAGCCTGGTGAGGAAGCTGCTGCTGGAGCTCAAGTGCTCCCGCATGAAGGCCAAGCTGGAGAGGCGCCTGAGCAAGGCGGAGGGCATCGTGAACAAAGCGCACCGCCAGGTGAAGAGCATCGTCGACGTCGACCGTCAGAGAAGATCGCTCCTTCCTGCTTCTTCTGCCAGTTCAAGGAGGCAGAATAGTTTCTTGAGTTAAAGCAGAACAACATACATCAGCTTTGTTCTGGATGATAGGAAATCTTGACATCAATATTAGATGATCCGGACACACGTCTGCGCTAATTTTTATGTTGCAGCTCTGTTTGGCGTCGCCAAGGATCGTCGTAATCTCGTTTGCTCGACCCGTTCTTGCATATTTTCTTGAATGTTGAGCATTTGTGGATGATCCATATAGGACAACAAGAACATGTGTCCGAATAAATTGAATGCAAATTCGAACTTTTTATTTCGAAACTTATGTTTGAGTTGTAATATTTATATTTGACTTGTAATATTTATATTTGAATTATAGGTTCATTATTTGTTCAACAATATTTTGTCTGCGCACCTTAAAGGTCTGCACAAATTTTTCAAACCTATATAGTTCAGTTGCATGTTCGATCGACTGAAGTCTCTATATCTTTATGTAGAGGCTTCTGCATTAGTCGCGGTAAGAAATCTTGTTGAGTTGCGCTGTTCTCCCACTCACTCTTTTGCAGAAAACATTTTCTTCAAAATTTTCGCTCTTTGTGACAAAACACTTTGCCTCGGCGTAGTGATAGAGGAATACCCAACCATTTGGGATAACCTACAAAGTAGCACTTATTTCAACAAATTTGATGACTCTTTTCAGTGTAAAACCACAGTCTCAAAAGCATCACATTTAGAAGTATATTGGCGAAATAATCAATGTCATGTATGATGTCATACATAGTTTGATTACAACTACTTAAAACACTCTTTCTATTAGTAGTGTTTCGAGTAGTTGTACGCTATAAAATAATTTTTACAACCCATCAGACATTTGCTAAATTTGCAACTCCAATATTCTTTTCTGCAATCAAATTGTAGAAACATAATTTTCTTGCTACAAAAATTTCTACTTCATTATGAAAAGATACAGATTTATGTCTCAATTAGTAAGTATAAATATCTACTTGAGACATCCTTGAAGATAGATAAATCTACTGCTTGCAACAACACTTATTGGACTACACACATCAGTATGCATGTTTCAATTATTTTGTTGCTGGTTCTTAATGGCATGTGAACAATATTTTAGTTTACTTTACTATTTGGACGAAAGATGCAAGTGTGAGATGATTCGTAATCATATAACTCCAAAATTCATTACTATGAAATTTCTCTATGCGGGTTTCTCCAATGTGACTAAATGCAGTGCCACACACATGCGGTATTCTTTTAGTCTTGCGACATTTAGCGTCAGTGTCATAGATGTTCAATTCTATTATCAATATTCATAACTTACATCCTATTCACAATAGGAGTATGGACCTTTTGTTCATTACATCAAACAACTATTGTTTTCTTATGAACAACCTCCTTGCAACTTCTATGCAATGGGCTAGAGTGTACTAAACTCTAAAATGAATCATGACAATAAATTTAGAGGTAACATGTTGGTGAAAAAGTATCATAACTATTACAAAATTTTCAATACATATTTTAACCTCATTAATTTGTTGGTCATTAGGCCGTAGTATCTTGCATCGATTCGCAACATCATGCAATCGAGTCGGTATCCTTGTGATCAACTTTTAACCACAATTCCCGAAAAATTTAGTGTTTAACAATTTAATCACAAATCTCAAGAATCATACTTTACTTGACCGACTGTCTCTACATCTTATAACTTGTATGACATTCATACCTAAGCTGGACATTCCAGCCTTCTTTTCTTTCCGCCTCTAAACTTCTTACAGTTTTACTTTCAATATTTCTCCACTCAACAGAAGATTCATCTAACTTAAGAGTGGTGTGAGCCCCAAACTTCCCTAGGCATGTAAGTCTCATTACATTCTTTGGTTTTGTTCTTTCTCTTTAAGTTCTCACCATCAACTCATGACTTCTATTCTTCCGGATCTTACATATTTTAGTCCTAAACATAGTTGAATGCTTCACTAGAACTTGCAAACAAAACACTTCTTTACATATCACATATCTTTAACCTTTGTTTGTTTCTGAAAACAATTTTCAGTTCCAAGAATATCACATAACTATCCCAAACATTTTGAAGTTCGGCTTTCTCGGAAGCAAGTAGACCGTAATGCAATTCTTGCTTTTGGATCAAAGGACGTGAGTCTCATCATCCATAGCATTAGCAGGAGAGCATTGCAAGCATGCAGTAGGACAAAAAAATAATCCTTCTTGGCACTCTTAGCGGACGATTCTCTCAATCATAAAGATTCAACCAGATAAATAACAGTCAATCAATTTCAATAACAAAGGTGGAACTATGAGCCATAATTCTACAACTATAATGCAAACTGCACATAGACATTATTCATAATTAATTTGCATTAGTGATTAAACCAAACTAATAGATAATTGTGCTGCCACTCAAATCAATATCTCTCATAATTGATTTTAAGCGATTCAAGATCCAAGTCTAGTTCTCAGCCATTGATGTAAACATCACTGATGACGAGAATTTTG
The DNA here is from genome assembly GCF_003073215.2 of Triticum urartu. NCBI lineage: Eukaryota > Viridiplantae > Streptophyta > Magnoliopsida > Poales > Poaceae > Triticum > Triticum urartu. Next base: position 567,855,991 of record NC_053022.1, on the reverse strand, counting down.
ACCGGTGGGCAAACTATTGTCGGTCATATCACCATATGACTCTTGTTCATCTTTTGATGCTCCGAGCTCAGAACAATTCTGCCAGAACTTCAAGACAACCGAGTGCTATTCCCATACATGGTATGACCATCCCCGTCTTACACCTCACGTTCCGTTTGTACTCATGTGGACATGACGCGCTCCAGAACGCTATGTGTTATAGACGGTTGCAACACTGGGAAGAGCACCTTTTAACTTGAAATTACTATGAAAGATCATCATATTAATTGACTACTGCACAATCAAAGGGTGCAAACAACAAAGGGATAAACATCTCAGGCAATTTATAATAGCATGATATGGTATAGCCCTGGCTGCCGGTAGTTCTCCATGATCATCTTCAATTTCCAGTTGAAGCGACGTGACGGCCAATATTTTGTTGCCACGTCAACCATTTCAAAAACGCCGCCGTGGCGGCAATCTCAGAAAACGTTGTCGTGGCGGCCTTTTCAGAAAATGTTGCCATGGCACCAAGATCTAAAATTCCGACGTGGCACAAAATTATAGCTCCTTGTCCTGTGCCATGTACACCTTCTCCTCGTCAAGGTCCTCCGTGTACGGTTGCCATCGTCACCTATAACCTGTAGGCTATCTCTATGATATTTACATTAACATGGCAATCTCATGGCTCCAGCCATCATGCCGTGACGCGCAGGCCACTTAACATTACAACATATAACCATCTCATACATAAAGTCATTATCATGACGAAGGCTATACCACATCATATGCATACCCTACAAAACCAAGTTAGACATCCTCTAATCAGTTTGGCAAATTTTAATTACGTGGCTACTAGGGTTTCCGGATAAACCTAGATACATACATGCACACCATAATATGATAATCCTTGTTGCTATATTGACTTTCAGGGTGTGTGAAAGAAGAGACTTAATTAAAAATCTCGTCCCCCACACTAAAGTTCGTCTAATACACATGACCCCCTAGAAGATCATCCATCTTCATTGCCCTCTTGCGTACGCGACGGTTCACTATTCTTGACTATGGTGAAGTCCAAGGAACTGTTAGCAGATCATCGACAGCCAGAGCCGAACGATTGTCAGAACCTTGTGAAAAATGACACCATGCCATCAATGAATTGAATCGAAGCAACACTTGAGGAAAGCATAGTAAGAACATCACCCTCACATCCACACGTGATCTAGATCACAACCTGCATCTACTCATAGAACCGCTCTGATACCACTGTTGGGAAACATAGTAGAAAAAGTCCGTCCTATGATCAGCTAGGAACAATATGAAGATGCATAACGGGTTTAGATCAACGATCGTTACCGACTACGAGAGTGCAGCAGAAGTAGACGAGTCGGTGTAGATCGTACTTGGAGTCCCTTGAACGTCGATGACAATCCCGTGAACCGGCCTTGAACGATCCCTCGAACTTTAGACCGAAAGCATGACCTCTCTACTTGGTTGCAAGCGTACAATCTTCACAATCTAGCAGCGCTTCACCGTCCAGAGCTAATCTTCGCCAGAGAATTAGAGGAAGGAGATTAGAACCACACGAGTCTTCTAATTATGAGGATTAGAGGTGGCTAGGGCTAGCTCTAATTAGTCAACTAGGACCAACAAAAACTAGAACTAGATCAACTAGAGGAGGCTCCACAACTTATATTAACAATAGAGCAAAATCCCCTATTATATATATAGGTTGGAGGGGAGAGAGGGGCAGCCACCAAAAGGGGAAGGAGTCCCCTTTGGTGCGCCAGCCTTGGGGGAGTGCAACTCCCATCCCAAGTAGGATTCGGCCCCCTTTGATAGGAAAGGGGGGCACCACCTCCATATGGGCCTTTGTGGCCCATAACTCCTTCCACCACTTGGCCTTTTAAGATCCATTGCTATTAATTTAAATATATAAATGTTATATATATTTTAGACCATTATATATATAACTTAACATCCCCAGAAACATTTACACCTATATATGTTAATCGGTAATACCCGGTATTAGCCGATATTCACCGAAACCCTTCCGATGACCCCGAAACGATTCCGGAACCTCTCGGAACTATTCTGGATATTAATAAAACAATCCACAAATATATTCTCATCAGTCCTATCACACTAACACTTAGAAGATTGTGATTACCTTAAGCTTGTGACTCCATATGTTTGGTAAATCATAGATATGAACGAAATCCCTTCCTTCAATGACCGATAGTGGAACCGTGGACATCCATATTGGTCCCTATGATTACATCAATGATATTTGAGCGAACCTTTGGTTATCATGTGATCTTCCCTTTGCTTCTTGATACTTTACAAAACCCGATGTGCATCGGTATCCTTTTGAGTCATCACCATGCTCACTATACCATTGATCCCGTTGCCGGTTTGGTTTTGTTCTTCTTTCTCGTTAACGTGTTCCAACATCCCTGTGACGTAGTCAACTGTGTCTGGCCTGACGATGATGGATGACGTCACACCGAGAGGGCCCTAAGAATAGCTCTCCATCATCGGAGGAGCAAAGCCCACTCTCGAGCTATCTGGCCACTTGTCAAACTTTCCGATGAACCTGTAAGTTTTCATTATGATCACTGTGTTACAGGTGACGTCTGAGCAACCCCAAAGCCCACAGTACGGTAAGAAGTGACCACGATACTCTCATGGTTTAAGGAGAAATATCACACGTTAAAACTCCGTGTTATTACAATTGAATGTAGATGACATTAACTCAATTCATAACTAGATTGGGCCGATTCAATATGATCGTTCTTCCAACGTCATAATCTCAATGTTATTTTAGGATCATTGTTACTCTTAACGATATCCTAAGATTCGGAAAACGTGATCACCAACAACACTTGAGCTAGTCCCAGAGGCAAGATTAGGAACTTTTTATTTAGCTGTTTATCATTCCACACGTGCATATGAGTTTTCCACTGAATCACATATTCGAGGATCATAGCACTTATACCATGAAATATAAACTCTTAATTAAGAATACAAAATATAATAATACAAATATTATTGCCTCTAGGACGTATTTCCAACAAGAGAAACCCTAAGCTTTTTGAGGGGCAAGAGGCGGCTATGTGAGGCCACTCACACACTTTGCTAGCGTTTGTAAATCTGCCTTTTGGTCATGCCCAACTTATGCACACCCCTGCATGATTTTTTTCTAAAAGGAGGGTAATCCTGGCTTCCGCATCAAGCGATGCACACAACCATTTTTATTATTTTATTTGACAAAACAATTACATCGATCTACCTAAAGCCACCTTCCTAGTAACCATAGTCACTACACCTTATAAACAAGATGATTTGCCCTATCCTCGTGTCAACACACACCATATAATCAGGTGGCCTCATCAAGCCGCCCGCCGACCAGCCGAGAGCACCAACCGATCTAGCAGACCCTCTGCATGAACCGCATGCACACGTTTTAGAATCTCCTTCCGCCATTTTCCATTATCCCACCTCCAGGAGCAACCAATGCAACACCACCATGATGCCAGGCAACGACACCACCTACGCGCGTCCATCGCCGAGGCACTCCCCCGCATGATGATGATAATGGTGATGAATTAATGGAGGAGTTGATCGGTTCCTAGTTGTTAGGACATCTCCAACGCCAACTCTCAAACCTCCCGCATCTGTCCAGACCACGCTGTCCGGACTGCGGAAGCCATCCACCGCGGGCCTATATCGGTCCGCGGGGCGGTCCAAACGCATTTTCTCCTGCAAACCGGAGACAAATGTGGGAGGCTTTGCGGGAGTTTGGACCGCTCCCAAGCCCGCTTCTGATCACACTGGCCAATTCTACCCCCACCCGCTCCTCCCGCGCTTTCCATCTCACACCCGTGGCCGCTTGCCACACCACATTCATGCGGGCCTAGAGCATGTAACGGCTGGCATTGATGTTGCGATTTGATCGGAGGGAAGGTGGCGCAGCCGGACGCGGCCTTTCAGGCGCCGCCACTTCAATTATAGTTTTTAGTAAAACGGTCAAAATATCGTCTGTTTATGTGAATTATATTATAACTTGAATGAAATCGGTCGGGTTTGCATGAATTTCATCCGGTTTGTTGAAAAATAGTTTGCAATGTATGCGCTACGGTTGGATGGCGTCCTCCCGCATCCTTGTCCGTGGACTGGCCCCCCTTGTCTGCGGACAGATGCTGGTGGAATTTTGTGGGTTGTCGTTGATGCCCTTAGAACTTAAATGAAATTTGTCGGGTTTGAATGAATTTCATCCGGTTTGTTGAAAAAGAGTTTGCAATGTTTGCGGCTCCGGTTGGATGACGTTCTGCCGCAACCTTGTTCACGGACTGGTCTCCTTGGGGCTGTTTGGTTGTTACCTTGAGAGATATTTGCCTGGCCAGAAGCAAGCCGGACAAGCATCCACATCTTGTTTGGTTGGTGCCTAAGCGCTATTTGAAGCAGCCTGACCTGAGCTCCTCCGGCGAGTAGTTAGCCGGAGTCAGGCCAGCAAAATCGGAGGCCTGACTCAGGCAAATGCAATCAGTGTGTGCATGCTATTATTTTAATATTTGTCAGGCTCCCATGCATGTCCTAAGCTGTATGCTATATTATTTTAGTAATGCTCATGCTCATGAAATGTTCAGAGAACGAACCAAAGAGCCTCTCTCCAAGCTGCCTCACAGGCCAAAGTCATGGAAGCCTTTCATGCCTATCAGGCACCGATTTTCTTCAGGCAAAGTGCTCAGGTCACCAACCAAACAGCCCCCTTGTCCGTGGACGGATGCGGGAGGAATTTTGCGGACCCTTAGCAGCAACAATGCTGATATGCGTGAAGAAACGTTGATGTTTGTCGAAGCGTCGTTGCTGAATATTCTAGGAAATTACAAGAAGCAAGGAAAAATGACGCTAATACCCTGACATGGACTTCCAACTCCAAGCAGCAGTTCAGAGATTCGATCCGGACACCGACCTGCAGTCGGATCAGAGGAACCGAATCGTACTAGAAGAGACAAATCTTCTAGTACTCGTATGTCTATCTCCATATATGCCTCTGGCAGCAGCAGGAGGAATCATCCATGTTACGTAGGTCGAGAGATATGGATATGGCTACTACACCGGAAAGCCTGCACGGTAAGGAATCGTCGGTGGCCATGGCGAAGACGGAGAAGAAGAAGGAGGCGGCGGCGGCAACTGACGATGATGCCGGCGGCAAGGAGACCGCCGCGGCCGCAGACGTCCTGGCCATCATCTCCAGGCTCGTCGGCCGCCCCTTCCTTGACGAAACTGCATCCAGGAGGCTGGAGAAGCTGGGGAAGATGATGGCCACGCAGGCGGTGCTTCAGACTCTTGACGACGCAGACCATCAGCTGCTGGGCAGCCTCGGCACGGATCTCCGGGAAGCGGAGGCCACACTGAACGACGTCGAGGACCGGCACCTCCGCCTCCAGGGGCTCATCGTGGCCCACCAGGGCGAGAAGCGGAACTTGGCGAGGAAGCTGCTGCTGGAGCTCAAGTGCTCCCGCATGAAGAACAAGCTGGAGAGGCGCCGGAGCAAGGCGGAGGGCATTATATATCAACAAGGCGCACCGCCAGGTGAAGAGCATAGTGGACGTCTTCTGCCAGTTCGAAGATGGCGAAATAGTTTTCATCTTCACTTAAATCAGAAGAACATAGATCAGATGATGAGAAATCTTGACAGCAGTATTAGATAATCTTTTATCAGTGCTACTAATATCTGGACTGTGGACACACCTCAGCAAGCCCGGTTAGCAATCTCATACCTTGGAACTTTTATGTTGCAGCTCTGTTTGGCATCGCCAAGGACCATCGTAATCTGATTTGCTCGACGCCTTCTTAGATATTTGTTTGATTCGCTTTTGACTACTTATGTGGCAATTATTATTTTTTAACAAAAATGGACACTTTGCCAAAAACAAGAAGGGGCTACTAGAAAGGATCTTGAGCATTTGTGGGCGTTCCATATGGATAACCAGAATACGTGTCCAAATAAATTAAATTTCAAATTTGAACGTTTTAGTTCACCACTTTATGTTTGAGTTGTAATATTTGTATTTGAATTATCATTGCATCAGAACACTTATCTGTAAATTATGGATGCATTGTGCTATTTACCTTTGTTTATTTTCAGTACCTGTAGTATACGGCAAAAATTGATGGGCCAGGCATTTGGTGATCAAGGTTAGATGGCCAGCACCCGGCCTGCTATCCATGGAATGTCTGGACGTCTCCGCGCACATTTGGTGCCATCGGTTTAACGATCCACCTTGAAGATGCCCTGAGATCCACTAAGCCAGCCTAGAAATTTCGGGACATACCACTAATGAAACATCTGGAATTACGAAACTTGGCCTATGTCACTGAATACAGTTGAACTGAATAGAACAAGCCTATACATTATGGAGGTAACCTTACATGATTTGTGTACATGGAGGTTGACTTTAAATTATGGAATACTTTCAACCTACACCTCGTACGGATTGATTTTTTTCAAAAAAGAGGGGACATCCTTCGTCCTCTGCATCGAATGATGCACACAACCTTTTATTTATCATATCCAAGTTCATCATCAGACCATAACAAAGTTCAACCAATAAAGTGTCGCACATGACTGCCCCAAGGGCAAATAAAAAAATAGAATATCATAGGGAAATGAACATCATGCATCACAAATCCTAATAGTAGGCCGCCAACCAAATCGGCTGAACAAATCCTGAGAGACCATCTCTCATCGGTTGCACCCAAAGACCGAGGGCGCCCGATCCTCCTCCTTCCGTAGTAATGAATACGTATGGATCCAGCTAGTCCCCTTGAAGATAACTTGCAAAAAGTTCAGAACTTTCGTTCCATTAAAAATATAATCATTACAAGAGTTCCAAATGGCCCAAAGTAAAGCACGAATTCCCACACGGATGTGAGATTTCAACTTGGGGGTGCACCACCACTAACTAGTTTCCAAACATATTCGTACCATCGTGGGTGGAGGTAGATTGAAAGCTATATGGACCGTTCACCATAGTAGCTTGGCAAGCGGGCATTGAAGGAATAGATGCCGAATCGACTCCTCGTCGCCACAAAAGCAACACTTAGTGCGTCCTTGCCAATCTCTTCTTTTCAGATTATCATTTGTCAGGATGACCTTGTGATACAAGTACCAGATGAAGATTTTTATTTTCAATGTGACTTTCATTTTCCATATGTATTCGTGGTGAAAAGGTTGCCCATCATTGAGAGGTCTGTATACATGGATTTGACTATGAAGGCACCAAAAGCAGTCGACTTCCAACGGAATGTGTCTGATTCGTGTGAAAGGTTGACCATCATCAACCTTTCAACAAGGTTTAACCAGTATGTCCATTTGTCCCCAATCAGTGGTTTTCTAAAGCCAATATTAAACGGCATGTGGCCCATCACAGAGGCAACAAAAACATCTTTCCGCTGCAGAATATGATACAGACAAGGGTATTGCATGGCTAGTGGCAATGTCCCCTAGCCATGTATCTTCCCAGAACCTAGTAATTAGACCATTTCCTACAATGAACGCTCCTCTGCAAAAAAAAATTAAATCATTTTTAACTCCCATGAGTCATTTCCAGAAAGGCAAGTCTGTTGGTTTTTCCTGAACCTCGAAGAGGGTTTTTGAATGAAGGTACTTAGTCCTAAGTAATTCTTGCCAAACCTCGTCCTTAGTAAGTATCTTGTAAAGCCATGTGCTCAGCACACTTACTTTTAATCTCAAGGTCCTCCACCCCTAGACCTCCTTGGTCTTTAGGATGACAGATCACATCCCACCTTGTCAGGCAGTATTTACGCTTATATTCATTGGATCACCAGAAAAACCTGGATCTATAGTAATCCAATCTTTTTCTTACCTAAAGGAAAGATAACATGAACATAGGTAAGCTTGTGAGAACGACATTGATTAGGGTGAGCCTTGCCCCATAAGACATAAGCTTACCAATCGAACGACCCAACTTTTTCTCAAAGCGATCCTCAAAACCTTTCCATTCATTATTAAGAAGTTTACAGAAAGGCATCGGGATACCAAGGTATCTAAAGGGGAAAGAGCCTAAATCACAACCAAACAATTGTTTGTACTGATCCTCTTTTTCTTTAGCTTTCCAAAGCAGAAGAGTTCACTCTTGTGGAAGTTAATTTTGAGACCAGATAACTGCTCGAAAAAACAAAGAATAAGTTTCATATTTTTTGCCTTTTGAATGTCATGTTCCATGAAGATGATGGTGTCATCGGCATATTGAAGTACCGATACCCCACCGTCCATAAGATGAGGAATTAAGCCTGCAACATGACCTGCTTCCTTGGCTTGACCAATGAGAACTGCTAGAAGATCTGCCACAAGGTTGGAAAGAATAGGCGACATAGGGTCTCCCTATCCCAAACACTTTCGTGTTTGGAAATAGTGACCAATGTCATTATTTACCTTCACACCCACGCTGACCCCTTTGACAAATGTGTCAATCCATTGTCACCATTTTCTCGGGAAGCCTTTCATGCGCATACATTGTTATAAGAATGGCCATTTAACTTTGTCATGGGCTTTTTAGAAATCCACTTTGAAGACAACTCCATCAAATTTCTTCGAGTGTAGCTCGTGAATCATTTCATGCAAGACAACAACCCCCTCCAGGATGTGTCGCCCTGGCATGAATATTGTCTAGGTGGGTCTCACCACTTTTTGAGTGATCGCCGTAGCACGATTAGTTGCCACTTTCTTGAATATTTTGAAACTTACATTTAGAAGACAAATTGGACAAAACTGTTGAATCTTAAGGGCATCTTCCTTGTTAGGAAGAAGGGTAATAATACCAAAATTTATTTTATACAAAGCTAAATTCTCATTGTATAATTCAGCAAACATAGGCATAAAGTTGCCTTTTATGACCGGCCAGAACCGCTGATAGAACTCTGTCGGGAAGCCATCTGGCCCTGGGGCCTTATTGTGTTCTATCCGTGAGATAGTATCCCACACTTCTTTGTGAGTAAAAGGGGCTATTAGGATGGCATTCTTCTCTGTCGATAGTTGAGGGATGTCATCTTTGACATCCTCGTCAAGATTGACATAATCGGAGACAGGTGAACTAAAAATAAGCTTATAAAAATTGGTAATATAGGTCTTCAGTCGGTCTTCGCCAACAATAGCGCCGTCATCCTGCTCGAGCTGGAAATTTTTCTTTTTTCTATGTTTTCCATTGGCGATGAGATGGAGGTATTTGGTGTTGTTGTCCCCTTCTAGGACATCTCGCACCTTGGCACGTTGAAGGAGAGGTGTGTGATCAGAAACTTCCCGTCGCAGTGCATGAACCGATGACCCTCTTGAGGGAAATTGTTGGTTTCCAACAATCTTCTGCCTTTGATGGTCTAACAAGTCATAAGAATAGAAGTGCGCGGTAGTTATCAAGATTCTCAAAAAATCAAACTAGATCATGGAAAAATCTGACGAAAAAATGACCAGCTAAAGTACTAAGATACATCATGTTCTTGCCATCTTGAGCTCTTCCTTCTTGGAAAAAACAACTACTGAATCATGTAAAAAACTTAGCATGGAGAGCGGAACACCCACAATTAGGATCGACGACAGAAAAAACCAAATTGAAATAATTAGAAGAAAATGTGCAATGTCGTTGCAGTCAATGTTTACCTGCAACAGGTTTCAGAACCGCCCCATCCACATGTGCAATAGCATGAATCTTTCTTTTCCCTCTCGCATGGTCGGGTGAAGCCTTCGTACCCTCTATCTCCGGCGGTGAGCTTGTGGATTCACCTCCCCTGCGTCTGCAGCTCCAGTGGCCGGTGGCACGAGGTGAATCTTGGTGCCTCGGCTCCAGCCATTGGATAGATTTGATGTAACTATGAATTCTACATACATCGTGTATGATGCAACTATCGACTGCTTGGAGATTTTCCACGAAATAGCTCCCCCAGCAAGGGCGAATACGTATCCTGACATGGATTTTCCATCATCTCTGTCCCCCACAAAATCTACGTCTGAATACCCTTTTATCTTTAGGGAATCACTTCTCCTGTATATTAGCATGTAGTCCTTCGTGCCTTGCGCATAACGCAATGCTTTCTTTACCATCTTCCAGTGCTCTATGCCTGGATTCTCTTGATATCTACCAAGTACCCCGGTGATAAAAGCTAAGTCAGGGCGAGTGCACACTTGTGCATACTGTAAGCTGCTAACAGCCGGAGCATATGGTACTGCTTTCATTTGATCGATCTCGTACGGGTTCTTGGGACATTGGAATTTCCCAAAACTACTGTTCAAGATATCTTCCAATATTCTGATAAATCAGCTGATTTATCTCTTACCGGTGTGTGACCGATAAGATAAATCGGCCGATAAATCAGCCGATATGGCGATAAATTGGCCGATATGCTGATAAAATGGCTGATTTACCCCTTATCTTAGGTTGATCGATAAGTTTCCAATAAGCGATATCCCCAACATTGCCCAAAACTATCGCCCTCTATAGGAGCAGGTGTGGCTTTACTCGCATGCATATTATACTTTTTAAGAACCTTTTCTAAATATGCTTTCTGCGATAGTCCTAAGACTCCATTGTTCCTATCTCGGGGAATTTCTATGCCCACAACATATGATGCTTCATCAAGATCTGTAATGTCAAAATTTGAGGCTAAAAACTTCTTAGTTTCTTGTAGTAGACTAACATCACTGCTAGCAAGCAGAATATCATCCACATACAAGATTAGGAAAATATATTTCCCATTTTTAAACTTTGCATAAATGCAGTTATCCTCAATATTTTCTTTAAATCCAAAACTTTTAATCATTTGATTAAACTTTAGATACCACTGTCTAGAGGCTTGCTTTAATCCATAAATGGATTTGTTCAGGCGGCATCCCATATTTTCCTTGCCTTTCATAATAAAACCCTTGGGTTGTTTCATGTAGACATTTTCTTTCAAATCCCCGTTGAGAAATGTCGTCTTTACATCCATTTGATGTAACTCTAAATCAAAATGAGCAACTAATGCCATTATGATTCTGAAGGAATCCTTACATGAGCCGGAGAAAATGTCTCATTGTAATCTATCCCTTCTCTTTGGGTAAATACTTTTGCCACGATTCATGCTTTATACTTTTCTACATTCCCTTTAGAGTCATACATAATTTTGTAGACCCATTTGCAACCTACTGTTTTGGCTCCTTTAGGAATTTCCTCTAAGTCCCAAACATCTTTGGAACTCATCGATTTCCTCTAAGTCCCAAACATCTTTGGAACTCATCGATTTCATCTCGTCTTCCATTTCCTTCATCCACTTCGATGAATGAGGGCTTCTTATGGCTTCTTCATATGAGGTGGGATCTTTTTCTGTATGAACTATTTTCGTGTTATAAACTTTATAATCTGTAGAAATGACTGACTTTTTGTGTCTTGTAGACCTTCTAAGGGCCTCTATTTCTGGCACATTCTGTGCCTCAACTTCTGGCACCTCTTCTAAAATTTGCCGCAACACCTCCCTTTCATGCTCAACAACGGGTTCAGTCGGCTCTTGACGGACAGGTTTCGGGTCTACCCCCATAGTTGTCATGGGTGGAGTTGCATAATCCCAATCCCAATGGCAAGGTGGAGTAACTCATCATGCTGCGCACCATATCCATAAGTGTACGGTTGCGCCTTTCATCTACTCCATTTTGCTGAGGCTCGCCCGACATTGAATATTGGGCTACTATGCCAGTCTCCTGCAAGAACTTTGCAAAAGGTCCATCGACTTGGCCATATGGAGTGTGCCGACCGTAGTACTCTCCCCCACGGTCGGATCTTACTATCTTTATTCTTTTATCATGCTGATTTTCAACTTCAGCTTTGAATATTTTAAATTTATCCAATGCTTCAGATCTTTCTTTGATTTGGATAAACATATCCACAGTGAGAGTAGTCATATGTGAATGTTATGAATGAGTCATATCCATCCACACTTTTCACCAGAAATGGTCCACAAATATCAGTGTGAATGATTTCTAGTGTGAATGTGCTATGGATTGCACCCTTTTTGATTTGTTTTATATACTTTCCTTTAATGCAATCTATGCATTGTTCTAAGTCCGAGAATTCTAACGGAGGAAGAATTTCACTTTTGACTAATCTTTCTATTCTCCACTTGGAAATATGGCCCAAGCGACAGTGCCATAATTTCGATGAGTCGAATGTTCTCTTTCTTTTCTTTTATTCTTTATTCGACGCAGAAACATGTTCTTTCACATTACATACAGAATAAACTTTTTTCACGAAGTGATAAAAAATAAAGCTCATCGTGTAGTAAAGCATCACCCACATAAGCATTATTTAACCATATGGCACACTTGCCATGTCCAAAACAACATTCATAATTATCTTTGTCCAAACAAGAAACACTAATTAAGTTTCTATGACATGATCAAAAAAAATAAAACATCTCGAAGTAGAAGATTGAATCCATCTTCTAACTCCAAGGAGATGTCACCGACAGCTTCAACTTCTGCTTCAACTCCGTTTGCCACTTCAATGCGTCTTTCGTTTCTTTGCGTAGTCCGCGTCGAATGGAATCCCTGTAAATAATTTGCAACATGAACAGTTGCTCCTGAGTCAATCCACCAAGTGGATTTTGAAAACTGTGTATACAGGGATTCATTTACAAATGAAACTATATTGTTACCTATTTTTGCCATGATTGACTTTAGCCAATCAGGGCAGTCTTTCTTGTAATGCCCGGTCTTCTTACAGTGGAGACATGTGTCTTTGTCCATTGGGAAAGGCTTCTACTGATGCTGATAGGGAGCTTTACCATGTGGCTTTGAGGGGGAACTTTTGATGTTTTGCTTGTAATTCTTTTTCTTCTGATCCTTCACATAGTTGAGTGAACCACCATGTGAGACTTTGAGTCTGTCCTCTTCTTGGACACACATTGCTATTGTCTTTTCAATGTCCCATGTTCCAAGTGACATATTGTAGTTTACAACAAAAGTTTCAAACTCCTTTGGCAGTGAAGCCATGACCAGATGGACCAGGAGTTTTGGTTTGATCTCTAGATCTTCATCCATGGGCTTGAGCTTTGCTTCCATATTTCTCATGCTGAGGATGTGCTCTCTGCTACGTCTTGAGCTTGCGTTGGTCTTCCCCGAAGAGGAAGGGATGATGCAGCAGAGTAGCGTAAGTATTTCCCTCAGTTTTTGAGAACCAAGGTATCAATCCAGTAGGAGCCCACGCTCAAGTCCCTCGTACCTGCACAAAGTGATAGCTACTAGCAACCAACGCAATTAGGGGTTGTCAATCCCTTCACGGTCACTTACGAGAGTGAGATCTGATAGATATAATATTTTTGGTATTTTTGGTATAAAGATGCAAAGTAAAAAGTAAAAGCAAAGTAAAAAAGCAAAGCAAGATTAAAGTGATGGAGATTGATATGATGAGAATAGACCTGGGGGCCATAGGTTTCACTAGTGGCTTCTCTCAAGAGCATAAGTATTCTACGGTGGGTGAACAAATTACTGTTGAGCAATTGACAGAATTGAGCATAGTTATGAGAATATCTAGGCATGATCATGTATATAGGCGTCACGTCCGTGACAAGTAGATCGAAACGATTCTGCATCTACTACTATTACTCCACTCATCGACCGCTATCCAGCATGCATCTAGAGTATTAAGTTAAAAACAGAGTAATGCCTTAAGCAAGATGACATGATGTAGAGAGATAAATTCATGCAATATGAAATAAACCCCATCTTGTTATCCTCGATGGCAACGATGCAATACGTGCCTTGCTGCCCCTTCTGTCACTGGGTAAGGACACCGCAAGATCGAACCCAAAGCTAAGCACTTTTCCCATGGCAAGAACTACCAATCTAGTTGGCCAAACCAAACGGATAATTCGAAGAGACTTGCAAAGATAACCAATCATACATAAAAGAATTCAGAGAAGATTCAAATATTATTCATAGATAGACTTGATCATAAACCCACAATTCATCGGTCTCAAAAAACACACCGCAAAAAGAAGATTACATCGAATAGATCTCCACAAGAGAGGGGGAGAACTTTGTATTGAGATTCAAAGAGAGAGAAGAAGCCATCTAGCTACTAACTATGGACCCGAAGGTCTAAGGTAAACTACTCACACTTCATCGGAGGGGCTAGGATGATGTAGAAGCCCTCCGTGATGACGGCCCTCTTCCGGCGGAGCTCCGGAACAGGCCCCAAGATGGGATCTCGTGGATACAGAAAGTTGCGGTGGTGGAATTAGGTTTTTGGCTCCTACTCTGATCGTTTGGGGTACGTGTGTATATATAGGAGGAAGAAGTACGCCAAAGGAGCAACGAGGGGCCCACGAGGCAGGGGGGCGCGCCCTAGGGGGGCGCCCCCACCCTCGTGACCGCCTCTTTTGTTCCTTGGAGCAGGGTCCAAGTCTCCTGGATCACGTTCGGTGAGAAAATCACGTTCCCGAAGATTTTATTCCGTTTGGACTCCGTTTGATATTCCGTTTATCCGAAACACTGAAATAGGCAAAAAAACAGCAATTCTGGGCTAGGCCTCCGGTTAATAGGTTAGTCCCAAAAATAATATAAAAGTGGAAAATAAAGCCCAATATAGTCCAAAACAGTAGATAATATAGCATGGAGCAATCAAAAATTATAGATACGTTGGAGACGTATCACTCTCTTATTCCATGATTACCACCTGTGTAGTGTTTTGTCACCAGTTGCTTTAACACCTGGGTGGCATATATCTTTGAAGAGCGAGTGAACTGGCTCTTTATCTTTGTAAGAAACTCCCCTGTAGAAGTGCACTCTGTAATGGAGCCTACAATGGTGCTCTCAATTGTATTCTTTATAAATGCCATGCACTTTTTGTTTGTATTGACCCACTTTTGCTTTTCTATGGAGTATGACGTCTCCAAAGGAGCATAATCCCCCCTCTTTTTATCCCATGCAGCATCATCATCAGTGGACTCTCTTATTGGCTCCGTAGGTCTAACCGGGTGTGGAGTGTCCACAACCCAGTCCAGCTCAGCACAGACAAATGCCAATTCTACTTTCTTCCTCCACTCAGTGTAATTGTCACCTCTAAGTGTCAGAACATGTTTTAGGCAACTCATCAAGTGATCAGCACAACAACAAGCACATATGAGATCAAAAAAATCAAGCAACCAAATGAAATCAAACAAATCAAGCAAGGAAATAACAGCAAACTACTTAGGTTAACAGCAGGGGCATCCTCCTTCCTTGCTCCACGCCAGGGTGCAGCTCCTGGCCAAAATATTAGCAAGTTCCCAGCATAAGTACCATAAGTCTAGCCACATACCATAAAAGTTCAACACTAACACCTTACTTAACTACATTGCATGCTCAATGTCACCAATGCAGTTATGCCTGCTGCAATGAAACCTGCATATGACCGAGGAGTCGTGGTTGTAGATTTGGACCTTCAGTCCGAGTCCTGAGATGCACACAAGGACGAGGTCGTTGGGGACGATCCGGTGGCTGATAACCCACAAGTATAGGGGATCGCAACAGTTTTTGATAAGTAAGAGTGTCGAATCCAACGAGGAGCTAAAGGTAGAACAAATATTCCCTCAAGTTCTATCGACCACCGATACAACTCTACGCACGCTTGACGTTCGCTTTACCTAGAACAAGTATGAAACTAGAAGTACTTTGTAGGTGTTGTTGGATAGGTTTGCAAGAATATAAAGAGCACGCAAATAAAAGGTAGGGGCTGTTTAGGTAAAGACACAACTAAGTTAGTTTTAGTAAAGAGCTTTTTGTTACGAGGAAGTTATTTGTCCCTAGGCAATCGATAACTAGACCGGTAATCACTATTGCAATTTTATATGAGGGAGAGGCATAAGCTAACATACTTTCTCTACTTGGCTCATATGCACTTACGATTGGAACTCTAGCAAGCACCCGAAACTACTAAAGATCATTAAGGTAAAACCCAACCATAGCATTGAAGTATCAAGTCCTCTTTATCCCATACGTAAACAACCTACTTACTCGGGTCTGTGCTTCTGTCACTCATGCCACCCACCATAAGCAAATCATGAACATATTGCAAACCCTACAGCGGGAATCCCTCACGCTTGTGCGACACGGAGAGCACCATAGGACAGCACCAATAATAAAACATGCAACTCAAACCAATCACGATCATCAAATAACCCATAGGACAAAACGGATCTACTCAAACATCATAGGATAGCCATACATCATTGGGAAATAATATATAGCGTTGAGCACCATGTTTAAGTAGAGATTACAATGGGTAAAAGAGGGGTTACACCGTTGCATAGATGGGGGGGGAGAGTTGGTGAAGATTGCGGTGATGATGATGGCCCCCGGCGGTGTTCCGGCGCCATCGAAAGAGAGGGGGAGAGAGCCCCCCTCATTCTTCTTCTTCCTTGACCTCCTCCCTAGATGGGAGAAGGGTTTCCCCTCTGGTCCATGGCCTCCATGGCATGGGAGGGGCAAGAGCCCCTCCGAGATTGGATCTGTCTCTCTCTGTTTTTGCATTCTCAGATTCTTCCCTTTCACCGTTTCTTATATTCCCGGAGATCCGTAACTCCGATTGGGCTGAAATTTTAACACGATCTCTATCCGGATATTAGCTTTCTTGTGGCGAAAGAAGGGCATCAACCGCCTTACGGGGTGGCCACGAGGGTCAGGAGCGCGCCCCCTGCCTCGTGGGCCCCTCGAGCATCGTCTCGCGTGGAGTTTTCTTCCCAAAAATCATATGTATTCCAAAAAAATCTCTGTCAGTTTTTATTCCATTTGGACTCCATTTGATATGGATATTCTATGAAACAAAAAACATGCAACAAACAGGAACTGGCACTGGGCACTGGATCAATATGTTAGTCCCAAAAATAGTATAAAAAGTTGCCAAGAGTATATGAAAGTTGTAGAATATTGGCATGGAACAATCAAAAATTGTAGATACGACAAAGACGTATCGGCATCCCCAAGCTTAATTCCTGCTCGTCCTCGAGTAGGTAAATGATAAAAAGATAATTTTTGATGTGGAATGCTACCTAGCATAATCTTGATCACATATCTAATCATGGCATGAATATTAAGATATGAGTGATTCAAAGCAATAGTCTATCATTTGACATAAAAACAATAATACTTCAAGCCCACTAATAAAGCAATCATGTCTTTTCAAAATAACAAGGCTAAAGAAAGTTATCCGTACAAAATCATATAGTCTGGTTATGCTCCATCTTCACCACACAAAATATTCACATCATGCACAACCCCGACGACAAGCCAAGCAAGTGTTTCATACTTTTGACGTTCTCAAACCTTTTCAACTTTCACGCAATACATGAGCATGAGCCGTGGACATAGCACTATAGGCGGAATAGAATGGTGGTTGTGGAGAAGACAAAAAGGACACTATAGGCGGAATAGAATGGTGGTTGTGGAGAAGACAAAAAGGAGAAGATAGTCTCTGTAACGCCCCGGACACACCCGCCGGTGGTCGTTACTCCTAGCAGGATCTAGACTGGCCTCACAGATCAATACTAGTCTTTTCTGCGCACTTTGTCCTCACTCATGCGCACCCGGGAGCAACTTCCCGATCGGTCACCCATCCTGACCCTACTCCAAGCTGAGCACGCTTAACTTTGGAGTTCTGTCCAAATGGGCTCCCGGAAAATAAGGAATTCCTTATTGATATGAGTAGTCCATCATCCCTAATAAGCCAGGCCATCACAGTCTCACATCAACTAGGCGTATCAACGGGCTATGGAGATGCCCATCAATAGATATCAATGTGAGTGAGTAGGGATTGCCATGCAACGAATGCACTAAGAGTTATAAGTGTACGAAAGCTCGGACTGAAAACTAAGTGGGTGTGCATCCAACTTGCTTGCTCATGAAGACCTCGGGCGTTTGAGGAAGCCCATCATCGGAATATACAAGCCAAGTTCTATAATGAAAATTCTCACTAGTATATGAAAGTGATAACTCAAGAGACTCTCTATATGAAGAACATGGTGCTACTTTGAAGCACAAGTGTGGTAAAAGGATAGTAACATTGGCCCTTCTCTATTTTTCTCTTATTTTTATTTTATTTTTTGGGCCTTCTCCTTTTTTTTGCCTTTCTCTTTTTTTTCTTTTTTTATTTTCGTTCGGAGTCTCATCCCGACTTGTGGGGGAATCATAGTCTCCATCATCCTTTCCTCACTGGGGCAATGCTCTAATAATGATGATCATCACACTTTTATTTACTTACAACTCAATATTACAACTCGATATCTAGAACAAAGATATGACTCTATATGAATGCCTCCGGCAGTGTACCGGGATGTGCAATGATCTAGCGTAGCAATGACATCAAAAACGGACAAGCCATGAAAACATCATGCTAGCTATCTTACGATCATGCAAAGCAATATGACAATGATTGCTCAAGTCATGTATATGATGATGGAAGTTGCATGGCAATATATCTCGGAATGGCTATGGGAATGCCATGATAGGTAGGTATGGTGGCTTTTTTTAGGAAGGTATATGGTGGGTTTAAGGTACCGGCGAAAGTTGTGCGGTACTAGAGAGGCTAGCAATGGTGGAAGGGTGAGAGTGCGTATAATCCATGGACTCAACATTAGTCATAAAGAACTCACATACTTATTGCAAAAATCTATTAGTCATCGAAACAAAGTACTACGCGCATGCTCCTAGGGGGATAGATTGGTAGAAAAAGACCATCGCTCGTCCCTAACCGCCACTCATAAGGAAGACAATCAATAAATAAATCATACTCCGACTTCGTTACATAATGGTTCACCATATGTGCATGCTACGGGAATCACAAACCTCAACACAAGTATTTCTACTAATCCACAACTACCCACTAGCATGACTCTAATATCACCATGTTTATATCGCAAAACTATTGCAAGGAATCAAACATATCATATTCAGTGATCTACAAGTTTTATGTAGGATTTTATGACTAACCATGTGAATGACCAATTCCTATCATCTCTCTAAATAGATATAAGTGAAGCAAGAGAGTTTAATTATTTCTACAAAAGATCTGCCCACTCTCTAACAAATATAAGTGAAGCAAAAAAGCATTCTACAAATGGCGGTTTTCTATGTAAAGAGAAACAGGCAATCCAAACTTCAAATGATATAAGTGAAGCACATGAAGCATTCTATAAAGCCATACTCAGAAGATATAAGTGAAGTGCATAGAGCATTCTATAAATAAACCAAGGACTATCTCATACCAGCATGGTTCATAAAAGAAAAATCAAAACTAAATGCAAAATACGCTCCAAGATTGCACATATCGCATGAACGAAACGAATCCGAAAACATACCGATACTTGTTGAAGAAAGAGGGGATGCCTTCCGGGGCATCCCCAAGCTTAGACACTTGAGTATCCTTGAATATTTACTTGGGGTGCCTCGGGCATCCCCAAGCTTGAGCTCTTACCTCTCTTCCTTCTTCTCACATCGAGACCTTCTCGATCATCGAACACTTCATCCACACAAAACTTCAACAGAAAACTCGGTAAGATCCGTTAGTATAATAAAGCAAATCACTACTCTAAGTACTGTTGTGAACCAATTCATATTTTGTTTTTGCATTGTGTCTACTGTAATATAACTTTTCCATGGCTTAATCCACTGATATAAATCGTTAGTTTCATCAAAACAAGCAAACTATGCATCAAAAACAGAATCTGTCTAAAACAGAACAGTCTGTAACAATCTGAACATTCACCATACTTCTGATACTTAAAAAATTCTGCAAAAATTAGGAAAAATAAAAAAATTGTATAGAAAGACAGTTCAAAAATAAGTAGAACCATTTTACATTCCATCTAAAAATGTAAAATCGCGCACTACAGACAGAGTTTCTGTCCTGCACCGTACAAACCATCAAGCAAATGTAAACATCCTAAAGGCAAACCTTGGCACATTATTTTTATAATACAATGGAATTTTACAAGGGGATAATTATTTTTATTGAAAAGTTTCTGTAATCAAGATTGACAAAGTTGCCGTGAGCATGAACAAAGTTCAAGGAGCTCTCCCACTTCAACAATGCTTGTCTTTCTCACTTTCACTTTCCTTTTTGAAAAAGTTTTGGGTTCCCATCTTTATTTTTGTTGTTTTAAAACTATATAAAAGCACTCAACAGAAATAAATGACTCTCTAAAACTTCCGGGTTGTCTCCCTGGCAGCGGTTTCTTTAAAGCCATTAAGCTAGGCATATAGTGCTCAAGTAATGGATCCACCCGGATCCCAAGGTATATCAAAGCCAATTTTAATTAACAATGATTTGTAATTTAATAGTGAGCACAAAGCAACATATATCATGTAACAACGAAGTCTAACTCTATTCCTATGCATCGGCATGTCATAAAAGAACAATTCATGCACACATAGTAAAGGCCAAAGCATAGTATAAACAGTTTCTTGCAATTTTATTGTATTGGAAACATAAAGAGGCGGAGATGTAGTTCCTCTCTCATAATAATTGCAAGTAGGAGCAGCAAGCACATGCATATTATATTCATAAAAATCATCATGTGCAACGATAAAAGGCAACCCATCAATATAATCCTTAATAAGCACAAACTTCTCCGATATAGTGTAGTTTGGAGAATTCAAAAAGATAATAGGACTATCATGCGTGGGTGCAATAGCAACAGTTTCGTGTTTAACATAAGGAACTATAGCAAGTTCATCTTCATAAGCATAATTCATATTGACATCTTAGCCACAAGCATAGCAAGCATCATCAAAAAGGGATATTTCAAAAGAATCAACGGGATCATAACAATCATCATAGCATTCATCCTTCGGTAAGCACGAAGGGAAATTAAACAATGTATGAGTTGAAGAGTTACTCTCATTAGAAGGTGGGCACGGGTAGCTAATCCGCTCTTCCTCCTTTTGTTCTTCGCTCTCCTCATCATCTTTTTCATCCAATGAGCTCACAGTTTCATCAATTTCTTCTTCCATAGACTCCTGCAAAATATTAGTCTCTTCTTGGACAGCGGAGACTTTCTCAATAAGTGCATCAATATAGTAATTGTATTCATAATTCTCATAGCAATATTTCAATATAGCAAAATTTTCAAGCCTATAAACATCATCATCAAAAGCTTCATACTTTTCAAACAAAGATTCAATTTCATAAGCACCCTTAAAAGCAACAAATTCTTCTATTTGTTCCACATCATAGTAATCATATATACCTCTAGCATAAGAAGCCAAGGTTTCATTATCATTAAATTTCATGAAAAGGGAAGGTGTGGAGCCTTCATCCTAGAGCAACAAGTATAATCATATCTCAACATAGTTGCCTAGCATACCACTTCAACATATAAATTTCATCCCATAATAGTTTCCCTTTTTGAGTCAAGCGATAATCCCTAAAGTATTCACGTTGATCCAACGTGTCTCCGATTACCAAATTGAATGGGGTTTTCTCTGGATTATCAAAGTAGTACATAATATCTGTCACATAACGAGCATCGAGGGTTTTAGGAGGTTCCTCATCTCCATGAGCAGCAAGTACACCTAATTTTTTTGGTATTTCGTGTTCCATATCCATAACTAAAGATAAAGAACAACTAAGAACAGCAAATAAAAATTACTTAGTGATAAAGCAAACAAGCACACACGAGAATCTTCACCCCACGCTATTGCTCCCCGGCAACGGCGCCAGAAAAAGGTCTTGATAACCCACAACTATAGGTCATCGCAACAGTTTTCGATAAGTAAGAGTGTCGAACCCAACGAGGAGCTAAAGGTAGAACAAATATTCTCTCAAGTTCTATCGACCACCGATACAACTCTACGCACGCTTGACATTCGCTTTACCTAGAACAAGTATGAAACTAGAAGTACTTTGTAGGTGTTTTTGGATAGGTTTGCAAGAATATAAAGAGCACGTAAATAAAAGGTAGGGGCTGTTTAGGTAAAGACACAACTAAGTTAGTTTTAGTAAAGAGCTTTTTGTTACGAGAAAGTTATTTGTCCCTAGACAATCGATAACTAGACCGGTAATCACTATTGCAATTTTATATGAGGGAGAGGCATAAGCTAACATACTTTCTCTACTTGGATCATATGCACTTATGATTGGAACTCTAGCAAGCATCCGCAACTACTAAAGATCATTAAGGTAAAACCCAACCATAGCATTGAAGTATCAAGTCCTCTTTATCCCATACGTAAACAACCTACTTACTCGGGTCTGTACTTCTGTCACTCACGCCACCCACCATAAGAAAATCATGAACATATTGCAAACCCTACATCGGGAATCCCTCACGCTTGCGCGACACGGAGAGCACCATAGGACAGTACCAATAATAAAACATGCAACTCAAACCAATCACGATCATCAAATAACCCATAGGACAAAACAGATCTACTCAAACATCATAGGATAGCCATACATCATTGGGAAATAATATATAGCGTTGAGCACCATGTTTAAGTAGAGATTACAGAGGGTAAAAGAGGGGTTACACCGTTGCATAGAGGGGGCAAGAGTTGGTGAAGATTGCGGTGATGATGATGGCCCCCGGCGGTGTTCCGGCGCCACCGGAAGAGAGGGGGAGAGAGCCCCCTCCTTCTTCTTCTTCCTTGATCTCCTCAGATGGGAGAAGGGTTTCCCCTCTGGTCCATGGCCTCCATGGCATGGGAGGGGCGAGAGCCCCTCCGAGATTGGACCTGTCTCTCTGTCTCTCTCTGTTTCTGCGTTCTCAGATTCTTCCCTTTCACCGTTTCTTATATTTCCGGAGATCCCTAACTCCGATTGGGCTGAAATTTTAACACGATCTCTATCCGGATATTAGCTTTCTTGCGGCGAAAGAAGAGCATCAACCGCCTTACGGGGTGGCCACGAGGGTCAGGGGCACGCCTGCCCCCCTGGGGCGCGCCCCTGCCTCGTGGGCCCCTCGAGCATCGTCTCGCGTGGAGTTTTCTTCCCAAAAATCTTATATATTCTAAAAAAATCTCCGTCAGTTTTTATTCCGTTTGGACTCCGTTTGATATGGATATTCTGCGAAACAAAAAACATGCAACAAACAGGAACTGGCACTGGGCACTGGATCAATATGTTAGTCCCAAAAATAGTATAAAAAGTTGCCAAAAGTATATGAAAGTTGTAGAATATTGGCATGGAACAATAAAAAATTATAGATACGACGGAGACGTATCAGTGGCGGCGGCAGAAATAGTTCCAGCCCCGGCCAAGCACCATTTGCCCCTCGAAGTTCTGGACCTGCACCCAGAACACGCACCGCTTGTTCGCCGACAGCCTGACCACACGCGGGAGCCGCTTGATGAGATGCCAGGTGTTTATCACTTCCACGAACTTGCGAGGGACGACGAGCATGGAGAGGTCCTCATTGTCCTTGATCTGCTGGTAGAAGCGTAGCGGCTCCCGGCCCCCCTCCTTGCAGCCCTGCCTTGGAGATCGTCCCCTTGAACGAGGAGGGCTCATGAAGGCGATCCTGCCAGGCAGGTCCACCGTCCTAAGCTACCTATTTGTGGGGATGAGATACTCGGTGCCCTCAGCTCCGGCCACCACCTGAGCTCCTCCACCCGTCACATCCCAGTCACTCTTCAATATCTTGTCAGGTAAGATGACAAGTATTAGTGCACAAACTCTTTGCCAAATGCCACTTGTCAAATGCCATCAATCAGTTGCACTAGCACTACAGCAAATGGCACTGATCAGAGACATTTGACATTTGCAAGTCTCCTGATCAGTGCACAAACTCTTTGCCAAATTCCACTTATCAATGGCACTTGCTCTTGGGCAAATGTCACTGATCAGGAGACTTGCCCAACAGCAAGTACCACTGATCAGTGGTAGTTTCCCATGAGCAAATACCACTGATCAGTGGCATTTGGTTTTCTGCAACTGTCACTCATCAATGCACTATCCTAAGCATGGAAACATCTAAAAAGAGGAACAACAAGTGCTACTCATCAATAGCACCCATGTGCACCCATTCACATTTGGCAGCATCCTAAAATGGTCCTACTACATGCACGTATAACAATCTAGAGCATGCAGTACAAACCCTAGCTTGAACATGTATAACAATCTAGAGCATGCAACATGAACAACAACATGAACATGATCCTAACTTGAACATGAACATGCCATTTGCATGAACACATATCCTAGCAAGACCCTTACCATGAACACAGATTCTAGCAAAGCACACTAGCATTGGGGATTCTAGCATGAACACAGATCCTAGGAAAGAACTAGAGCAGAAGAACATTGTCCTAGGACACACACAGTAGCAAACAAGAACAGATCGGACGGATTGGATTCGATTGGGATCGCATCCAATCGGATCTACTCGAATCCTATCTAATCCTATCGAATCCACTAAGTACTAGCACATGCCTAAGAAATAAACCCCTAATCTACATATACGAGCAAGCATTGGGGGGTTTGACTCACCGGAGCACGCGTAGTCGCAGAGAACCGAGGCCGGGGTGAAAACCCCGACGGGAAGGAGAGAGCTGGCGGAGCAGAGGATGAGCCGGCCCTAGCGAGGGCCTGCAACATCGGCCCCATGCTCATGGCCACGCGGAGGTCGAGGAGGACGGCGCGCCGACAGGAGAAAACCCTTGGACGGGGGTCAAGAAAACCCTCCTGCCCAATGGGGTCCCAAGAAGCGGCGGCTCCGTGGACGGCGCCGGCGCTGAGCCCAGGACCACAAGGTCCGGAATCGGCGGCGGAGTAGGCACGGACGACACCGCATTGGCCGGCGCTCGTTGTGGCCGGCAGCAGATGGGGGACGGCGCTCACAGCGTTGACGCCAGGTCCCTGCCCGAGTTCTGCAGCCTGACCACCCATCACTCCTGGATGCTGGCGATGCGCTGATCGAAGGGAGTCAGAGGACGGTGCGGCGATGGGCGAGGCGGAGCCATCGGAGGAGAGGAGAGGGAGGGACGGTGAGGCGGAGAGGGAGCTTTGGAAACAGTGCGGGTGGGGCGGTGACATGAGAGTGGGGGGGAGGGAGTTATGAGATGCCCCCTCCGTCTCCCGCGCTGCCCGAGGCGTGCAATCCCCTCGCACGCGTGGCCGCGCCAAGCCAGGCTTTCCGCCGGGCCAGGCTCAGGCCTGCTTTAAGGTCCGTGCGGGCCACAAAACGCATACAGCCCAGGCAGCCAAACAGGCCACACACACATCCTGTGAGGCCTGGTTGGGCTGCATGCGGGCAACCAAACACACTCTTAGAGTATCTCCAACAGCCGCGCTATACGCAACGCACTAAAAACACGTTTGCAGCGTACGGAGCGCATGTTTTTGCGCGGTGATGTGTGTTTGCTCTAGCGGCCGCTGCAAATTTTAGGCCGCGCGAGCCACTCCAGCAGTCGTTGCAAAAAACTGCGCGCGCGCTCTCGCACAAACAACATATGCACTCCAAACAAATATAAAACAATATGCATAGATTAAAAATAGGTAAGAAAGACGATACATAGATAGTTCCACATAGCATACATAGTTCATCTCATAGTATAGATAGATAAAAAAACGAGTCCAACACGATAAAACGCTACGGTGCAACTAGATAAAAAACTACGGTGCAATTAGAATCTACTCCGAGTCGTCCTCATGATCATCATTCTCATTGGTGTCGTCCGAGGTATCGAACCACACGTCTTTCCAACGAGGATCGTCTCCGCCCAGAAGGCGTGCTCGTCAGCGACGTCTTGCGGGTAGCGCTGGCGCCACTCCGCCATGGCTCGCTCGTCCGCCTCGGTGATGAGGAGGCGGCGCTGCCGCCGACGGTGTTCCTCACGGTCCTGGTCTGTTATAAGACGAGGCGGAGGGGCGACGCGCTGCGCTTGCTCGCACGTCCAGATGTCGTGGAAGTTCATCTGCACGCGAGGCCTCTGGAGGCGCCACGCCGCCGCATCATACGCGCGGGCGGCTTCGTGCGCAGTCTCCAACGTGCCGAGGCCGAGGCAGACGTCGCCGCATCGAATCTCAGCGTAGAAGGCGCCGGAGGGGCGCTCGCGGACGAGGCGTAGAAGGCGTCGCCGCACCTAATTCTGTGCTCTAGCATTCTGAGATCCTCTTTTAAGTCTGAGTTTCCAGGAGTTGATACTAGGTATCTTTCTTCTGAATATCTTGCCATTTCTTTGCCCACATGTGGCCCGGCACCCTTGTATAACAATTTTCATTGCAAAACTGCTCAGTGGCACTAGTGCAAAAACCCTCTATCGGTAGCGTGCCAAAAAAAAGGAGTGAAATGCATGGTTGGTCTATTAACTCAAATTAAAAGCACATTTTAGGCCATAAACTCGACATTTGCACAGATTAGGCCATTAACTCGATTAAGAGCACAGTTTAGGCCAAAAAAGCTTGGTCGGGCCGGATCCTGCGTACGTGGCTGCCACGTCGGCTCAGCCTGAACCGTACCTGCAACACTTAGCTTTCCCAGTGGGTTTGATGCAAAATGTCCGAAACTGCTAAATCCCCGTTCCCTACTTGTTTACCCCAAATTCCTGGGCATCCACGTCCACGGACGGTGGAGCAGCAGCGGCGAGGAGGAGTGGGGGAGTCGGGGGGACCGGCGGGAAGGAGGAGTTGCGGGACGGCAGGAATTTTACGAGGAACAGAGGCTGTCCGCGCCCCACGCTTGGGATCTGAAGCCCGCCGCCCAGCTGATGGCTATGGTGGGGTCGAGGATGCGGTCGGCCTCGTTCTTGGCCGCTGGGTGACGGAGGCTGGTGGCGTGAGGAAAGGCGGCTGGTGCGCGGCGTGAGCAAGGGCGGCGTCGAGGTGGTGCCCTTCTCCTCTCTTCTTTCCCTCTGCTCTCCTATCTCGGTCCCGTTTCTGTTGTTATGCAAATATCTGAATTTTCTGTTGTATGTTGTTGTTCAGGTTGGCAAAAATCATTGCAATTTCTGGAAATGGGAACACGAGTACAAGCAATTTCTCATGTCGTAGAACATAGTTGGAGAAATTGCCGATCCTCAACTGGAGCTTGTTTGGACACTGAGATGTTGTGTCCAATTGATATTTATCTCTTTCTGTGATGTACATCTCCCAACTGGTATGAATAAAGTTGGACAATGGTGTTTGAACATGTGAATGTGGACTGTATCAGTGTACATTGTTTGGAGATAAATTCTTGAATAAATAAACAGAAATGAATATGACAGTGCACATAACTAAAACCTAAAACTATAGGACCAATTGGTGTTGCTTCGTCATAGAGCTTAATTTGCATGAAATTAACAAAATCTGACAGTGCTCATTCTTCAAGAAATGAAGATGACAGTGTACACGACTGTAAATATTCATCGGAAATATAAGATCACAGTGCATCTGGATATTCTTCCAAGTTCACATGACAACTACATAGTTCGAAAAAGCATCACAACTAAATCTTCAAGTTTCATAAGGACGACACAAACTAGGAAATTAACTAATGAGACCCAACAAGCAAGTGGTACAATCTGCCATATTTGATACTTCTTCCTCTGTCTATGTCTGCACCATCTCCTCTTGCTCCACTTCTTGGTCTTCTTGTGCTTGCTCTTGGTACATCATCTGACATGTTTGAAGCAGCAGCACTTGGTCCTATAGCATCATCAACTACAGAAGTACTTCCTATGACCCTGCTTGTACTTGCTCTCCTTTTAGTGCCTCTCACTCTTGCTCTCCCTCTAGTAGTTGGCACAACATCATCAACTGGAGAAGTACTTGCAGCAGAGCTAGTTGTTCTTCCTCTTCCCCTTCCTCTCCTCTTTCCTCTTCCCCTTGCTATGGCCATTCCACCCCTTGTTGCTGTTGTTGCCCTTGGAGCGGGAATGTTATTTATGTGCTCTTCAACGAAAGCGTTGCTAGGCAGTGGACCTTTCCTTCTACTGCGAAAATTCTCCATGTCGGTAATCTGCAAAATTAATAAACCAAAGGATTAGTGGGAACTAGTAACCGTGACAAAGTATAAAGCAATTTGTTCATATGAGTATATGTACTTCTTCTACTAGCAGTTCATCTACTAGAGTTTCACTGAATTGTGTTGGAATTAACTCAGGAATGCCCTCTTCTGGAACAATGTGCTGAAAATAATGCAGCAAGGATTACCTTCTTCTTTCTCTGATGGGTGCTCTCTCCTTTTATTTGCTTTCCTTCCAGCTTTCTTCTTATATAATGGTGCTCCCACTTCCCTTCCATTTGTCTTTTCCCAGAAACTTTTGTCCTTGACTGGCCAGATAGTGTGTCCATAAGCTTTCATATAGTTGTCCCTTGTATAACAAGCTGCTATCCGTGTCTCTGGCTTCTCTCCTCTCTCATGCAAGCAGCTGCATGAGAACATGGAATGCCAGTTAGTGAACAGAAAAATCCACCATGATGAAACTCAATAGTGAACACTTGATCATCCGAACCTGCAATGCAAAATAAGCAGAGCAAATATTTAGTTTTGCACTTAAATAAAGCAAAATTTCAGCTTCTGCACTTAAAGAAAGCAAAATTTCAGTTCCTACAGTAAAACAGAGCATACTTTAAGTTCTTTCAGTTAAACAAAGTAAAGGTTGAGTTTTTGCACATACATGGAGTACACATGTTCAGTTATTGAACTTCTATAGAAACTGAATTATTTTCTCGCTTACAAATATTAAAGGTTGATCTACAAGGGCAAGACTGGAGGGCGGCAGGGCTACTGCGTGAGACGGGATCGCTTCTTTCGTAAGTGTACACGGATGAACATTCAAAGGTTGCGGGGTCTCTTCTTTTGTAAGTGCGACTGTCTTCTCATTGACTACAGTGCATCATCTGTTCAGACTGTTAGGATCGGCAACATTCAGAGTGCTTCTAGGCGTGTTGTACACAGAGGCAACACAATCAATGGTGAGAAAGTACATGTTCAATTTTCTCCAAAAGATCACCACAAACCAGAACAAAACCCATCGTCATATCTACTAACACCACCACAAAGATGACTAAATTGACCTTGATCATAGATGGGCAAAAACCCTACCCATTGAAAGGGGATAGGGGAGGCAGAAAGAAGAAGAGAAGGAAAACATACTGTATAAGGGCGGGGGGTCATTTTTTTCGCGCAACCGTGCATCCATCGGCGACTCGCCGGCGTCCAGCCACCTTCTCAGGTCACGGCGGCGATGGGGTCGAGGCAGAGAGAAGACGAGAAGGAGGCGATGCGAAACAGTTTTGATCCAGCCAAGGTTCGTGTGAGGTTTAGTTTAGGGCATTTTGCAAAAGGCCCCCTGGGGAAGCTAGAACTCCTACATGCGGTCCAGGTTGAGCTGACGTGGCAGCCACGTACGATGGATCCGGCCTGGCGAAGCGTTTTTTGGCCTAAACTGTGCTCTTAATCGAGTTTATGGCCTAATCTGTGCAAATTTCGAGTTTGTGGCCTAAAGTGTGCTTTTAATTCGAGTTAATGGATCAACCGTACCATGAGTGACTTGTGGGTGGCACGCAATTAGTACCACGCCACTGCGTGCCGGAGGCAACACATCACTAGTATGCACAGTCCACTAATCATATTCCACATTAGTGGCGTGTGTAATACGTGGCTCCCATAGCTCTCTTCCCCATCGGAGCCATACTCCAAAATGGGGAACAACAAGACGAGTTC
Source organism: Triticum urartu (assembly GCF_003073215.2). Lineage (NCBI taxonomy): Eukaryota > Viridiplantae > Streptophyta > Magnoliopsida > Poales > Poaceae > Triticum > Triticum urartu. Next base: position 567,826,339 of record NC_053022.1, on the reverse strand, counting down.
ACCATTCCGACCAGCTGAGCAATCGGGCGAAAGAGGCAGGAGTCCGGTGAGAGCCTCAGATAACGCTGGGGGTGTCAGAAAGGTGCTGGATCCTGCAAGCATAGGAAGCCGACGTTATTGATGTCGAAGTAAAGGCTATTGTACGCCGGCAACGCGATTTTGGTCAGCAGGCATTAAGATGCCACACTGAGTCATCAGCGATGAAGTCCAACGTCCAAAACGAATGTATCATGCCGGAACCATATCTTGCCGTCGGTGATCGGTGAAGAAAAGCACATGAACCATAGCTCCGATCGGTGCTTTGTTGTACGGTGGGTGTCAACTATCGTGGGAATCTCCATGACATGAGATATAGGTGTGTGTATAAAAGAGCATAGAGACTAACGAATGATCAAATGGGTGTACGCAGCTATCAGCATCACTAGTACCGTGACAGATTAGTGGCCTGCTCCAATACACACATGCCACTAGTATTTTTTTCAGGCCAAAAAAATTCTGCCATGACAGCGAATTACATTTGATATATAAATACATAACCAAAGCATTACATAAATAAATTGATGCATCACATTCATACATGCATCCAAATACCTCTATTGCAATACAAAGCATTGCATTGAAATCCATTACATACGTGCATTCACATGCTGAAATTCTAAAACAAGAAGTGTATTAGTCAAGCAAACAAAATATCATATAGGGAGTTATGCAAGGTGATACATGTCTAGCTTGACGGCGGTGGCCCGGTCGTGTGCGGGTAGGAGGTCGAACTGTTAAAGATGTCGACAGTGAATCTATCATTAGCAAAGAGCAAAAATATCAACATAGAGACCAAACATATAGCAACACAGGAGCTTCCGGTTACAGTTCTAGTTCTTTCTCACAAACACATCATGTTCTCCCTCCGAAACATCTTCATTATTCCTTGCTCGAAAAACGGGTGAACCATAAGCATGTGACCCCGCAGGTTCGGTAAAGTGCATACATGATCCGGAACTCCTTCCGGTCAATGACCAATAGCAGAACCATGGACGTCCATATTGACCCTACACTTATACAATTTCTTATGGAGTGAACCTTAGTTTCCTGTGAACAATCCCCTTTGTTTCGCGATATTTAACAGAACTCGAGGCGAGACTTATCAGTATCCTTGTGAAGAAACAACTTGATCATTATACCAAGTTATCCCTGTTATTAGTTTTGTTATAAATTTTTTTTCATATTCAGGCATCCCCGTGATCATTTCATATTGTGTCTTGCCAGACGATGATGGATATCATAATATTGAGAGGGCCCTAAGAATTCTCTCCATCATCTAAGAAGCAAATCCAGCAAACTGCCATTATTATTTTTTTGCATGGTAATACGTGTCTCATTTATATCATAAAGATCATAGGACAAGCCACGTACAAACCAACCCAGCAAAACTGAAAAGACAAGAAAACGCTAGCCTTTGCACAAAGAAACAACAACCAAGAAGTAAAATTACAATCAAGACCGAAGAAACCTCTGAACTTGACAACAACGCCCGTCACATGCCTCTGGGACCACATAGCAGCTACCAAAGGAAAAATGACAGATCACCTTCACACATGATCTCGAAGCGGCTCCATCGCTGATAAGCACTTTTGCGGACCTCCAAGGTGGCTCACCAAAAGAGAAATCATTACCGTTGAACGAATCAGACCGGGGCAACACCTCGGACATGCCATCGAACTTCAGATCTGACACCCCCACACGACTAAGACGCCGGAGGAGAAAACCACATCTGCGAACCACGAGCCCAGCACATGATCCACCATCTTCCAAATGCCACCGATGCAGACCACAATCTGCATCCGCTCCTAGACTACCTCCCAAGCTTCGCAAGCTGCCATTATTATCACCCTATTACGTGTAACATTTGACGAATCCCAAAGTATAGCCGTCTAGCACGAAGGTATTTGATACTCTCATGGTGTAAGGAAGTGAGTATACATAAACATTTGTATGATGATACTTATCGCTATTTGACGATGTGACATCAAAGTACTCCCTCCATTTCAGTATATAAGATGCACACTCTTTCCAAAATCCAATTTAATGTAAATTAGACTAATAGTGTATACTTTTGTGACTTGAAAATTATGCCATTGATAACTTCTTTTTAACACAAATTTAACGATATAATTTTTATCACACATAATCCTGATTTGGTATGTCTAATTTATGGTCAAAGTTGAATTTTGGCATGCATGCATGCCTTATTCATTGGAATGGAGGAAGTTAGTCATTAAGTTGGGTCTGTCCAACACCTATGTTCGATATCAATGTGTTCACTATTGTCAGCATCGTTGTTACTTTTGACAATGGCCAAAAATTAGGAAGCAAGATCATCAACATACAAAGAGCTAGTTTTAGAGGCGACAAAAGGGATCTACTAGTGTTTATTATTTCACACATGCAACTGGGTTTTTCTTTGAATCTTGTTTGTATCCAAAATCAAGAACCATTGCATATAGCACAAAAAATAAATATTAATTACAGGCACGGAAATAATAATATTTATTATTGCTTTTAGAGCATATTTCTAGTATTTTATGAGATTGAAGTATTTTAAGTAGTTACAAAATTAATTGAATATATTAGGCAAGTCAATATTATTTGAATTTTTTCCAAAGATAAAAGGCATACTTCTACTTGGGCCGGTAGATACCATTAAGAATAACTATGGGCTTCCACACGAACTTATAAAATCAGAAGAAAGGTGGGGGAGGGGGGGGGGGGGGGGGTTGGGGGTTCTAAGGCAAATCCTATTGGACGCTCATTACAAACAGTCGACCAAATGTGTAAGGGAGCTAACAGGCAAAACGAACTGGACCGGCTCGTTTAGTGCTAGGTAGACAGGAACCATGTTCCTGTTTTAGGATTTTCTTGCGATTCTTTAATTGTTTTATGTTTTTTACATGTTGTTTTGTATTTTTATTTCTTTGAGAAAAAATAAAAATTGAAATTACTCTAGATTTGTTTGGATTTTTAAGAAAATTTGGGAAAATGTCAACCAATGTGAAAAAATATTCATGTTTTTCAAACAAAATGTTCACAAATTTTAAAAATGCTCGTGTTTTCAGAAGTTTTTAACGAAAGTGAAAAAAGTTTTAATTTGTTCCAAAAAAATCAATTTTGTTAAAAATATTCGTGCTTTCGGAAAATGTTCACTTTGCTTTGATTTTTTTTCAGGTCTAGAAACAAAGTTCATATATTTTAAATGGTTTGTGTTTTCAAAAGATATTTGAAATTTCAAATTATTTACATTATCACAAATCGGCTACCATCTAAAAGATGTTTTTTTAACTGACAGAAAAACTCATGTGACAGCGATTTCGGGTTGTTACATGCGTACTGAAGAAAAACACCGCTTATGCGAATTGATGGTAATTTGGAGCAAAGAGCATCGTATAAAAGGTTGCGACCCCTATATATCGCTTAAAAGCGATTTCTATGGATGCACCAGGGCAGGGGACTTTGCATGCGTCTTGAGCTAGTGCACGTACGCATGGGTTTTCTTTCTTTTTATTCTTTCTCTATCTTTGAAAAGTTCTAAAGAATAATTTTGGAAAATTAGTTTATCTTACTTATTTTATATAAAAAGTTTGACATGCATTTAAAGTCGTTCACTGTTGATTAATAAATGTTCATCGGTTGTTGAATTTGTTTTCACCATATATAGGAAAATGCTCATCGTGCGTTCAAAAAATGTCTTCCATGTAGTTCAAAATGTTTGCCTTCTATTTTAAAAATGATCATCATGTGTTTCAAAATGTTCACAAGTTCAAATATATGTTAATGAAATTTTCAAAAAATGCTAATGAAAACAAAAAAAATTGTTCATGTAATTTGCAAAAAAATTGGTACCATTCAGAAAAAATTGTTCATGTCAACGTGTTTGAAAATATTTTCATAACATTAAAAAACGTTCATTAAGTTTAACTACTTGGCAGACATTTTTGCAAATCACATGAACATAAAATTATAAAAAATATTTTCTTAATTTTTCATAAACACTTGTGAAATATTTTATTTATTTTTGAAAAAAATTAATGATTTTTTAAATGTCCAATGTGTATTAATTATGTTCATGGCATAATGAAGAAATGTTGAATGTGCATTTTATAAATGTTCAATATATATTCAGATAAATGTTCAACATTGATTTAAAACATATTCAATGTGTATTGGAATGTTCAATCTATACATGCAAAATGTTGAACGTGTATTTCAAAAAGTTGACATGTACTTGAAAGTTGGAAAAAAATGAAACAAAGTAAATAAATAATCAAAAGTAAAAGGAATAAGTGAAAAAAGAGAAGGGAAAAAGTAGAACTTAAAATGAATAGAAACACAGGAAATACAAATCCTAAAGAAAACTGAGAATTGTATTAAAAGCATGGAGAAAGATATATAAAAAAACTAGACGGCAAACTATACTTCTTTTAAAGGTAGGCAAACTAGACAAAAGGTTCCTAAAACCAGCCCCGCGCTCATGTGTAAGGTTCCTAAAACCGCTTGAATGGGCTGGCTGGTCACGAGTGTTGCAGTAAGCGAGATATAGCTTCCACGAACATACAGAGAATAATCATTCATATCTCGTCCCCCTCGCGACTCTCTTCCCTGATGCGGCGGCGCCGCGCCACCCCGGGGAGTCCCCGTCCACACCGCCCTCAGACCTCCGCCTCCATCGCCTCCCACTACCGTCGTCGTCGCTGATGACGCCGCGGGACGAAGCCCCTGTGGTGAGGCGGCAGCGGCGCAGTCCTCTGAAGGAAATATGCCCTAGAGGCAATAATAAAGTTATTATTTATTTCCTTATAAATGTTTATTATTCATGCTAGAATTGTATTAACCGGAAACATAATAAATGTGTGAATACATAGACGAACAGAGTGTCACTAGTATGCCTCTACTTGACTAGCTCGTTAATCAAAGATGGTTATGTTTCCTAACCATAGACATGAGTTGTCATTTGATTAACGGGGTCACATCATTAGGAGAATGATGTGATTGACTAGACCCATTCCGTTAGCTTAGAACTCGATCGTTTAGTATGTTGCTATCGCTTTCTTCATGACTTATACATGTTCCTATGACTATGAGATTATGCAACTCCCGTTTACCGGAGGAACACTTTGTGTGCTACCAAACGTCACAACGTAACTGGGTAATTATAAAGGTGCTCTACAGATGTCTCCAAAGGTACTTGTTGGGTTGGCGTATTTCGAGATTAGGATTTGTCACTCTGATTGTCGGAGAGGTATCTCTGGGCCCTCTCGGTAATGCACATCACTTAAGCTTTGCAAGCATTGCAACTAATGAGTTAGTTGCGGGATGATGTATTATGGAACGAGTAAAGAGACTTGCCGGTAACGATATTGAACTAGGTATTGAGATACCGACGATCGAATCTCAGGCAAGTAACATACCGATGACAAAGGGAACAACGTATGTAGTTATGCAGTCTGACCGATAAAGATCTTCGTAGAATATGTGGGAGCCAATATGAGCATCCAGGTTCCGCTATTGGTTATTGACCGGAGACGTGTCTCGGTCATGTCTACATAGTTCTCGAACCCGTAGGGTCCGCACGCTTAAAGTTCGATGACGGTTATATTATGAGTTTATGTGTTTTGATGTATCGAAGGAGTTCGGAGTCCCGGATGAGATCGGGGACATGACGAGGAGTCTCGAAATGGTCGAGACGTAAAGATCGATATATTGGACGACTATATTCGGACATCGGAAAGGTTCCGAGTGATTCGGGTATTCTCGGGAGTACCGGGGAGTTACGGGAATTCGTATTGGGCCTTAATGGGCCATACGGGAAAGGAGAGAAAGGCCTCAAAGGGTGGCCGCACCCCTCCCCATGGGCTGGTCCGAATTGGATTAGGGAGGGGGGGCGCCCCCTTCCTTTCTTCTCCTTTTCCCTTCCCTTTCCTTCTCTCCTACTGCTACTACTTGGAAGGGATCCTAGTTCTACTAGGAAAGGGGGAATCCTACTCCCGGTGGGAGTAGGACTCCCCTAGGGCGCGCCATAGAGAGGGCCGGCCCCTCCCCTCCTCCACTCCTTTATATACGTGGCCAGGGGGCACCCCATAGACACAACAATTGATCTCTTGATCTCTTAGTCGTGTGCGGTGCCCCCTCCACCATAATCCACCTCGATCATATCGTAGCGGTGCTTAGGCGAAGCCCTGCGTCGGTAGAACATCATCATCATAACCACGCCGTCGTGCTGACGAAGCTCTCCCTCAACACTCGGCTGGATCGGAGTTCAAGGGACGTCATCGAGTTGAACGTGTGCAGAACTCGGAGGTGCCGTGCATTTGGTACTTGATCGGTCGGATCGTGAAGACGTACGACTACATCAACCGCGTTGTGCTAACGCTTCTGCTTTCGGTCTACGAGGGTACGTGGACAACACTCTCCCCTCTCGTTGCTATGCATCACCATGATCTTGCGTGTGCGTAGGAAATTTTGAAATTACTACGTTCCCCAACATCCTCGGCTGGTGGTAACGCGTGGGGGTAGCGACGTCCATCTCCCTTTTCCTCCAACGGCAGTGCGCAGTGGGTTGGCGGTGGCCAGGAGATCTCCGGCGGCCGTTTGGCGGATGAGATTTTGCCCGTGATGAGATCTGATCTGGGCCCGAGGGGTTTTAATCGAGATCCACTGCGGTTGCGCCTCGTCTCGAAACCGGCAAGAGGAGATCCCACCTGGGTAATCTTAGCAGCACGAGGATGCCCGGGTCTCTTGGACCGGGCATGGTGGTGGTGGCTGCCTTCTCCACCGAAGGTGGTTGGCCAGACTGGTAGTGACGGATCTTGGATCCCACTATTAGCACCGGCGACGAGTTGGGGAGACATAGTAGCCGGTGAAAACCGAGACGATTCCGGTCAAGGCGGGCGATGGCGGCGTCTACGTCGTTACCTTGATGAAGGCATCGTCAAGAAACTATCATCAACCTACTCGTGCCGCTCCGGGAGAAATCCTAAGATCTTCGGATCGGATGATGGCGGTGTTGCGGTGCCGTGTTCCCTATTGGGGGCATCGTTTGTGGAGTGGCGCCAGATGGAAGAGGCGTGAGGTGGTGTGGCGTGCTTTCTCTCTCGTCGAAGACGGTGGGTCTCGGTGGCATGGAGCAACAGGATCTCACCGGTGGGCGTGGGATGATGGACCAGCGCAGGATGGTGGCGTTGTCTGGCATCGTGGTGGCGTCGACGGCAGCTAGACTGGGCGAGGTAGATGCAACAGTACATCACTGAAGATAGATTGGTGGCAGGTGGCTGCGGCGGCCTCATACCCGGCTGGCGTCCTGGTTGAGGAGTGCGCCGGACTGGTGGGTGCCCCATACCCGGCAGGCGTCTTGGTTGGGACATCAGGTCTTAGATGTTAGGTTTGGCTGCGAGGTCGGTTTGGTATTAGGCCCAGACTATCAGCATCCGTACATCAACTGGATAGGAGTAGCGGCAGATGTTGCCTAGACGGTAGCTTTAGTCTTACTGTTGTATGACTTTGTAAGATCTTGTGTGAATAATGAATAAAGTGGCTGCATGCATCGTCCAGATGCAGAGGCCGGGGGTCCTCCTCCATTTAAAAAAACAATACATTTTTTTTAGGAAACTCGTGAAACGTAGGGTTCTACCCACTCGGGCTTTTGGTGTCAGCTCGAGCACGGAACGACTTGCCTGGAGACCCCCCTGGGTAATCTTCGCGGCACGAGGATGCCCGGGTCTCTTGGCCTGGGCATGGTGGTGGTGGCTGCCTTCTCCACCGAAGGTGGTTGGCCAAGCTGGTAGTGACAGATCATGGATCCCACTATTAGCATCGGCGGCGAGTTGGGGAGACATAGTAGCCGGTGAAAACTGAGCCAACTCCGGCCATGGCGGGAGATGGCGGCGTCTACCTCGTTACCTTGATGAAGGCATCGTCAAGCAACTATCGTCAACCTGCTCGTGCCGTTCTGGGAGAAATCCTAAGACCTCCGGATCGGATGATGGCGGCGTTGCGGTGCCATGTTCCCTATTGGGGGCATCGTTTGTGGAGCGGTGCCGGATGGAAGAGGCGTGACGTGTTGTGGCGTGCCTTCTCTCGCGTCGACGACGGCGGGTCTCGGCGACACGGAGCAGCGGGATCTCGTCGGTGGGCGTGTGATGATGGACGAGCACAGGATGGTGGCGTTGTCTCGCGTCGTGGTGGCGTTGACGGCAGCTAGATTGAGCAAGGTAGATGCAGCAGTACATCACTGAAGATGGATTGGTGGCAGGTGGCTGCGGCGGCCTCATACCCGGCTGGCATCCTGGTTGAGGAGTGCGCCGGACTGGTGGGTGCCCCATACCCGGCAAGCGTCCTGGTTGGGACATCAGGTCTTAGATGTTAGGTTTGGTTGCAAGGTCGGTTCGGTATTAGGCCCAGAGTATCAGCATCCGTACATCAACTGGATAGGAATAGCGGCAGATGTTGCCTAGACGGTGGCTTTAGTCTTACTGTTGTATGACTTTGTAAGGTCTTTTGTGAATAATGAATGAAGTGGCTGCATGCATTGTACAGATGCAGAGGCCGGGGGTCCTCCTCCATTAAAAAAAACAATACATTTTTTTAGGAAACTTGTGAAACATAGGGTTCTACCCACTCGGGCTTTTGGTGTCAGCTCGAGCATGGAACGACTTGGCCTGGTGATCCCCCTGGGTAATCTTCGCGACACGAGGACATCCAGGTCTATTGGCCCGGGCATGGTGGTGGTGGCTGCCTTCTCCATCAAAGGCGGTTGGCCAAGCTGGTAGTGACGGATCTTGGATCCCACTATTAGCACTGGCGGCGAGTTGGGGAGACATAGTAGCCGGTGAAAACCAAGCCAACTCCGGTCATGGCGGGCGATGGCGGCATCTACGTTGTTACCTTGATGAAGGCATCGTCAAGCAACTATCGTCAACCTGCTCGTGCCACTCCGGGAGAAATCCTAAAATCTCCGGATCGGTAGATGGCGGCGTTGTGGTGCCGTGTTCCCTATTGGGGGCATCGTTTGTGGAGTGGCGCCGGATGGAAGAGGCGTGAGGTGGTGTGGCGTGCCTTCTCTCGCGTCGACGACGGCGGGCCTCGGCGGCATGGAGCAGCGGTATCTCGCCGGTGGGCGTGTGATGATGGACGAGCGCAGCATGGTGGTGTTGTCTGGTGTCGTGGTGGTGTCGACGGCAGTTGGACTGAGCAAGGTAGATGCAGCAGTACATTTCTGAAGATGGATTGGTGGCAGGTGGCTGCGGCGTCTTGGTTGAGGAGTGCGCCGGACTGGTGGGTGCCCCATACCCGGCAGAACCCTATGTTTCACGAGTTTCCTAAAAAAATGTATTGTTTTTTTTAATGGAGGAGGACCCCCGGCCTCTGCATCTGTACAATACATGCAGCCACTTTATTCATTATTCACAAAAGACCTTACAAAGTCATACAACAGTAAGACTAAAGCCACTGTCTAGGCAACATCTTGATTGATCGATCTTCACTCCACGCCATCATCTTGATTGATCTTGATCAATCTGCGTTCCATTTGCGGGCTTTTGGTGTCAGCTCGAGCATGGAACGACTTGGCCTGGTGATCCCCCTGGGTAATCTTCGCGACACGAGGACGTCCGGGTCTCTTTGCTAGGGCATGGTGGTGGTGGCTGCCTTCTCCACCGAAGGCGGTTGGCCAAGCTGGTAGTGACGGATCTTGGATCCCACTATTAGCACTGGCGGCGAGTTGAGGAGACATAGTAGCCGGTGAAAACCAAGCCAACTTCGGTCATGGCGGGCGATGGCGGCGTCTACGTCGTTACCTTGATGAAGGCATCGTCAAGCAACTATCGTCAACCTGCTCGTGCCACTCCGGGAGAAATCCTAAAATCTCTGGATCGGATGATGGCGGCGTTGTGGTGCCGTGTTCCCTATTGGGGGCATCGTTTGTGGAGTGGCGCCGGATGGAAGAGGCGTGAGGTGGTGTGGCGTGCCTTCTCTCGCGTCGACGACGGCGGGTCTCGGCGGCATGGAGCAGCGGTATCTCGCCGGTGGGCGTGTGATGATGGACGAGTGCGGGATGGTGGTGTTGTCTGGCGTCATGGTGGCATCGACGGCAGTTAGACTGAGCAAGGTAGATGCAGCAGTACATTTCTGAAGATGGATTGGTGGCAGGTGGCTGCGGCGTCCTGATTGAGGAGTGCGCCGGACTGGTGGGTGCCCCATATCCGGCAGGCGTCCTGGTTAGGACATCAGGTCTTAGATGTTAGGTTTGGCTGCGGGGTCTGTTTGGTATTAGACCCAGACTATCAACATCCATACATCAACTGGATAAGAGTAGCGGCAGATGTTGTCTAGACGTGACTTTAGTCTTACTGTTGTATGACTTTATAAGGTTTTGTGTGAATAATAAATGAAGTGGCTGCATGCATCGTTTAGATGCAGAGACCGGGATCCTCCTTCATTTCTAAAAAAATACATTTTTTTAGGAGACTCGTGAAACGTAGAGTTCTATCCACTCGGGCTTTTGATGTCAGCTCGAGCATGGGGAAGTATCTAGTGCTCCCAGACCTAGGGTGCTCCCGGTGTTCCGATGCGAAAATCATTTTTTAAAATGCTTAAAAAATTCTGAAAAAATGCAGCACATCGACGGAACATCGATGTCTCTTGTCACAAAATTTCAAATCAAAATTCGAAACATTGCTCGAGATACAAAAATAACAAATTTGACATCAATGTGATAATGGGCCAAAACTAAAGCCCAACTTATGTTATGTACAAAAATTAGTCATTTTTGTATCTCGAGCAATGTTTCGAATTTTGATTTGAAATTTTGTGACAAGAGACATCGATGTTCCGTCGATCTGCCACATTTTTTTCAGAATTTTTTGAACATTTTAAAAATATTTTTTGGACATTTGAAGCACCGGGAGCATCCGAAGCTTGGGAGCACTAGATATTTTCCCCGAGCATGGAACGACTTGGCCTGGAGAGCTCCTATAGGCCGGCCCAATCATCACGCCGTAAGCAAAATTTCAAAAAAAGAAGAACCGCATCCGTGGGAACGAACCTCCAACCTCATGCCGGATTTCAGTGAGGCTAGCCAGCCGAGTTAGCTACCTCGAACATTCTAAATAAAGCGCCCAGCTTAAAGTAGAAAGTAGAGTGGCAAATCCTTTTTTTAAACGTTCAACACTTTTATAATATACGTTGAACAAATTTTAAAATACAGTGGTTTTTTGTAAAAGAAATGTTGAACAAATTAAAAATACTAAAATGGACATATTATAGTATATGTTGAACAATTTCTTAATATATGAGGAAAAAAAATTAAATACACAATGAACATTTTTTTAATATACGTTGAACAATCTAATAATATACAATTAACATTTTTTAATACATGATGGACATTTTTATCTTGCAACGTGAACTATTTCATAATATACGCTGAACATTTTCTTAATACGTTGAAGATTTTTGTAACACACGGGTGGGATTTTTATATAATACGCAATAATGAGAGGAACAGAAATAGAAAACAAAAAAATAAACGTAAAAGAAAGAAAATGAAACAAAAAAGTAGCCAAAACAGAAAAATAAAAAACCCGGAACAAAACAACTGAAAACCGGACAAAACAGTGAAAAAAACTGGAAGCAAAAAACCATAGAAGAAAAACGAAAAAAACCCCACAAGAAACAATGAAAAAACAACAGCGAACAAATCCGTACATGGGCCGGCCCAAGTGGAGACTTGCTTCAGCGAAAGCTCGTCCTTTTGACGCCTGCGGGCGTCAAATAGGATTTGCCCTTGGCCTGATAGGTGAGGAATCCGTGCTGACTTGTTGCCATGGGCCGAGCCATCTCCTGTAGCCGAAGAGGCCGGAAACAAGTCTCTTCTCCTGTCAGTCCCTCCCATGATGCCAGAAGTCCTCCACCCAGCACTTCCGCACTCGTCGCCAGGGTCTTTTTCAGATTATATCTTTTCCTTCGCGAAAATGATGTGCACACGATACTGCCCTACACGATACTTGCACGACACTGAAATGGACCATGCAGATTGAAAACAAGATGGAAATCAACAGATCATGTGAAACGTCTGCTAGGTGTCGTGAATAAAGTGTCGGATGTATAGCAATCCTTTTTCCTTCAAGGGTCATGTCGTTAACATTGCAGCACATAGTCTAGCTAGATTTTGTTTTCTTTAGGTGTGAGACGTCATGTTTGGCTTGGCTAATCCCATGACCCGAACACTATCCCATATCATGTGGTTTTTGCTGAATAAAGTTTGTTTCATCCTTAAAAAATAAAGCTCGTCGCCAGGGTTGGGTTCCTCCAGCTTCGCCCGGGGTTGCCCACGCATGTTGACGTGCTACCTGCACGCCACTGCTTTCAGGCCATGTCTACATCGGGGGTGCTGCTGCACGCCGCCATCGCCACCGAAGCGTGGGCTCACGAGTTGTACTCGAGCCGGAGCGAGGCGAGTCAAGCTCTGTTTTTTGTGCTCGCTAGAGCACGGAGCTCGAGGCAGGCTCGAGGCTCGGCTCGCATTCACCATTACACAAAGAGCATAGACCAGAACTGCATGGAGCAGGAAATGAGACGACATACTTCAAGGTTGCAACCGGGCAACTTGGGTCACGGGACAGGAGATCGCAAACGACGATTTCTATACACGACAAACTGCTCCTGCATGAATGAGACGAGATGCTGTGCAACTGTTCGCACCAGACAGACGGTTGCAACACGGCGTTTTCTGTACAAGACAAAACGTCTTGTCAATCAAAAATGAAGCACCCTGCCGCAAGTACTACGCAGTAGTGATAGCTGCTGCATTGACCGGCGTCTTCCCTGGTCTTTCCCACACGTGTTGACAAAGTAGCTGCAGGAAGCAGGAGCATGGGGTTCTCTGCGGTTTATCCAGGCATATACAGTCATGAGTCATGAGTCATCGTACGCAGCCGTGGGTCTCCTGCCGGCGAGCATCAGACGTACGAGACAAGAGAAAGGGCCCCGGGATACTGCCACCAGCTAGTGATCTTTTGTCTGTTGGATTTAGGGGCAAGGGTTGTGGGTGTGCCGGCCCAGGCACGCATACCTCTTCACTGTATGTACGTATATCAAGTCGTCCGTGACTCCACCAGTCAAAGTCCAAGTTAGGCACGGCCGGCATAAATGCATGCTGCGATCAGCCTCACTAGCAATCCCAATTTTGCGAGTCGTATCGTTGCCTTGCACAAAGAGAACGTAGCAACATCTATTTCCAGGTTCTTTGTCCAAGAAAACTCTATCTCCACGTTAGCGTTGGTGCCGACTATAAATTCCAGCCCACCTAGATAGGATCATTCACAACTCATCGATCAGCTAGCCCGATCGTTGTCTCCTCCCTCTAGCCCCCAGCTCACTCCACTCCGCACATTACGAAGAGCATGGCGCTGATGAGCCGTCTCCTCCTCCTCATCCTTCTCGGCGCTGCATTGCCGATCCTCTTCTTCACTCCTGCAGGTGATCACGGAGACGTTTCATTCGGAGATATGTGTGTGTGTCTATATATATGGCGCAGGTGTAGTTTCGTGAATCGTGATAGTGATTGACGTTTGTTGCTACTGCATGCATCAGAGGGTGGCGAGGTGGGAGTGTGCTACGGGAGGGTGGCCACTGACCTGCCGGACCCGGCGTCCGTGGTGCAACTGCTCAAGAAAAACGGCATCACCATGGTGAGGATCTACGACACCGACCCGACGGTGCTGCGCTCGCTGGCCAACACCAACATCAAGGTGACGGTGGAGCTGACCAACGAGGAGCTGCCGCTCGCGGCGGCCGACCAAAACAATTTCGCGCTCCAGTGGGTGCAGAGCAACGTGAAGGCCTACTACCCGGCCACGCTCATCAATGGCGTGACGGTCGGGAACGAGGTGTTCAAAGAGGCTAGCCAACTAAACTCTCAGCTCGTCCCGGCCATGAAGAACGTGCAGGCGGCGTTGGCTAAACTGGGCATGGCGGACGCCGTCAAGGTGACAACGCCCATCGCGTTCGACGCGCTCAATCCGTCGTTCCCGCCGTCCGCGGGCACGTTCCGGGACGACATCGCGCTGTCGGTGATGAGCCCCATGGTCGACTTCTTGCAACAGACCGGGTCGTACCTCATGGTGAACTTCTATCCGTACCTCGCGTACCTGGCTACCCCAGGCATGTCCATTGACTACCTCTTGTTCCGCCCCAATAATGGCGTGCTTGACACTGGTAGCGGACAAACGTACTTCAGCCTCTTTGACGCCCAGCTCGACGCAGTCTACTATGCGATGGAGAAGCTCCCGTCCTCCAGCATGCACGTTGGGGGGATGAGGAAGCTCACGGCAGGAGGCGGAACCCCAGAGGTACACCATGGGGAGGAAGGACACCCAAACAAAGGCCACGGTGGAGTAGGAACCCCACAAAACGCCCAAGATTTCATGGCTGGTCTCACACACCAAGTGCTGCAGGGTAACTCTGGCACCGCGGCCGCAAATGGACACCGCCCGCTCACCGCCAGCGCCGTCCGCGGCACCCCGCACCGTCCCAACGCCGATCTCAACGTGTACATCTTCGCCCTCTTCAACGAGAACAACAAGCCCGAAGATGACCAGGACTTCGGGCTGTTCTACCCGAACCAGCAACCGGTGTACCCGAACCCGATCGACTTCGTTCATGGCGGCACCAGCGGCGGGCCCTTACAACCAAGCTATTGCGTGGCGAACGCGGCGGTTGGGGATGCGGCATTGCAGGCGGCGCTGGACTTTGCGTGCGACAACAGGGATGGCAACAGGGCGGACTGCAGTGCCATCCAGCCAGGCCAGCCCTGCTTCGAGCCCGACACCAAGCTCGCGCACGCGTCCTACGCCTTCAACGACTATTACCAGAAGAACGGCCGGGTTAAAAGTGCATGCGACTTCAGCGGCGCCGGCACCATTGTCAACCAGGCACCATCAGGTGCGTGCGACCCGAGCCCGAGCTGGTGCGTGGCGAACGCGGCGGTGGGCGACACGCGGCTGCAGGCGGCCCTAGACTACGCCTGCGGCCCCGGTGCCGCGAACTGCACAGACATTCAGCCCGGAGCACGGTGCTTCGACCCCGACACCAAGGTCGCGCATGCGTCCTTCGCGTTCAACAGCTATTACCAGCTGCGTGGCAGGGCCACCGGAACGTGCGACTTCGCCGGCGCCGGTATTATTGTCCAGCAGGCACCAAGTAAGTTGGCTTCTGAATTTGTGATTCTTGTTTCAAGAAAAGGAAATGAACGTTTTGGTTTGTTAATGGTGATTTGTTCCACTCTTTACAGAGATCGGCAACTGCGTGCTGCCGTCAACGGCCTGAGGTGAAGAAACTAGCCAAGGCCAAGCTTTGCTATCTACTACGAGATTAAGCAATAATCCTGCGGATTATCCTCTGCTGTCAACAAAGTCTAGTTTTCAAATGTTAGTTTGGCTTGATCCTTTGAGAACGTTGCCTTTTTGTTCCCTTAGCCCTGCGTGGCCAGTTTCAGGTTTTTTTTTAGAAATTTCTGGCTTAGCTACTCTGGCATGGCCTCAACGCTGTAAACTGTCATGGCTTTGGCTTGCTCCATTTTAATAAAGGGTCTGATTATGTCATATCTAGATGTAAGTTAATATCTCATATCTTTTTTTAAGACTTTCTGGCCAGGCTTTATTTACATTGTCTTAACATTTACAGGTATAAAATTCAAATCTCCAGGGAGGCCTAACCAGACACGGCGGCTTAACCCGAGCGAAAGTGCATGCCTAGCGAGATTGTGAGTCTTAAAATCCGAGCTCCTAAACTCATGGACAAAATTACAAGCAATAAAAGCATTCGATCTCTATGATTTCATGTACAATTGCTGCATGGTTTGATCTCTCTATAATACCTCACATCTAATACGACGACATCCGCAAAAGGTCAGCGCTGGACTAGCCCACCACGTCGTTCTCTTATTTGTTTGTTTGTTTTTTTTCCTTCGATCCAATTCTCGTACATGGCTTACTGACACTGGAGACAGAGGCGAGCGGTTGTGGCTAGCGGGGCGGCTAGCGGGGCGGCCCAATTACGTGTTTATTCTTTGGGCAGTGATAGGCGCCGGTAGTCCGGCCGAACGGTTGGGCCGGACTAGCCCCAGCCGCACGATACGTGGGTCCCAGACCATAGGATTTCACCCCCTCGCCCCCACCCCCACCTCGCGTCTCCTTCATGCAACAGTTCGCCACCCTCCTGCTTCCCTGTCCCCCTCCCATGGCCTTCCCCTTGAAGCTCTGTGGCCACCGCTTGCCGGTTTGTTGGTGTCGCTCGCCGGGCCGCTCGCCGGCTCATCATGGAGCCGCTCGCAGATTTGATGGTTGCAGCAAAAATCAATTGGTAAATCTGGTCCCAGCTCCGCTTCGCGGTTCCAGCAAAATGAAAAGGTCGTTGTAGCAAAATCAGTTGATGGTTCAAGCAAAAAACACAAATGCAGCAAAAAAAACAAAAAACATGCCTTGCCTCAGAAGAAATTGGTTCCAGCAAAAAAAAACACTGGGTTCCAGCAAATTAAATCATCGGTTGAAGCTTTTTTCAGCATTGAAACCTTTTTCCTGTGGTGGAAACTTTTTTATCGTGGCACTTGAAGCATTTCCTCAAGCCGAATGAAGCTTTTCCACAGCCGGTTGAAGCTTTTTCTCCCCAGGATGGAAGCTTATTCTTCCATGCCGGCTTGAAGTTGGTTCCAGCAAGAAGCAAAACTCAGCGCGTCGTGAAAAAAGGATGTATCAATTGACCATGCTGATAGTAGCAAAACTCGAAACGGTGGTAGCAAAAAGTAGTACATTGGTTCCATCAAAATAAAAAGACATGGATGTAGCAAAATTTGTCTCCGGTTCAGCAAAACAAAAACATGGTTGTAGCAAAAACCTCAACCGGAAAAAACATCACATTTGCACATTCCAAGCAAAGAAACACTCGCCGATTCCGACAAAAATCAACGCCGGTCGTAGCAAAAATTGAAAGCCGGATGCAACAAAGATTGCAGAAATGCTCAAAAACAGCTTCTGGTCCAGCTCGGGGCTTCGCCGGTAGTAGCAAAAATTGACAATGGTTGCAGCAAGAAAAACATAGTCACGATCCTCGGTATAGCCGGTAGTAGCTTTCCGTCGTCGTCCATGGCTTCTTCCGTCTATGGTTGAAACTTTTTTCACCGTCGGTTGAAGCTTTTCTCGTAGCCGGTTGCAGCTTTCGGGTTTGCGCAAATGCCTCACCTCTAAAAATCAGTCTTCTGGTCGAAATCTTTTTCCAGAACGATTGTAGCTTTCTTATGAACGATTGCAGCTTTCTTATGAACGATTGTAGCTTTTCAATTTGCGGTGTCTCGGTTGAAGCTTTTTATGCCACGGGTTGAAGCTTTTGAATCGAATAGTGGAAGCTTTCTTATGAACGGTTCCAGCATCACCCTACTGTCACACGTCATGATTGGTCGTGCGCCATTGACGAGCACCAGCGCCGCACGTGGCCCTCTTGCAGTTCCCCCGCCTCGCAACTTCTCCATCCTCGTCGTCTTCTTTGCCCCCACCGTGGCTCGCCGTAGCAGCAAAAGGCGCCATGGCTGGTTGTGCGCGCAACGCCGGAGATGAAGGGAAAGGAGCGGTTGCTCTAGCTATGTCGTGGGGGAGAAGAGGATAATGAAAAAAATGATTCGGAGGAAGAATGCTCCCGTGGCCCGCGGGAAGTACGGTCGAGAGCGATCGCAAGGCGCGCGCATCCGGCGCAACGGTTCGGCCGGCGCTCCGGAGGGAAACGTTTCCATTATTCTTTTCAACACATTCACACGTGCACCGTTATTCTCATAAACAAATGTACACGCACTCGCTCACTTCTAGTCCTAGACCTAGCAGCTAGCTTCATATAATCAACGAGCGTGCTACATCACATAGCTAATTACATCCTTTAGTATTCAACACCCTACATCTCTCACTCATCTACTCCCTCCGTTTCTAAATATAAATCTTTTTAGAGATTTTAAAACAAACTACATACGGACGGATGTATATAGACATATTTTAGAGTGTACATTCACTCATCTTGCTTCGTATGTAGTCCCTCATTGGAATTGAAAGTGCGTTGTATTGACTAGAGGGGGGGTGAATAGGCGATTTTTATGAATTCTTCACTGAGAAATTTGCAGGTGACAAAATTCCTTAGCGAAGAACTACTAGCAGCAAAATAAGTACTCAAAAGTAAACATAATAGAACACAAGCATAGTTATCATGATGAAATGAAGACAGACATAGAGTACGAAAAGCGTAAGCACAGGATAACACAAGATGAAGATAAATAGACTGAAGAAATTGAACTGAGAAAATTAAGAAAATCTTCAGTCAAAGTCTTCAAGCACAGATATGAACAATCACACAACACAGTTATGAGGAAATGAAAGAGTTGAGGAAATAGAACCAGTAAGCTTGGTGAAGACAATAATTTGGTAGACCAGTTCCAACTGCCGTCTCAGTTGTACGTCTGGTTAGGGCGACTAGGTATTTAAACCCGAGGACACACAATCCCGGACACCCAGTCCTGAACACGCAGCTCAGGACACTCAATCCTCACCGTATTCCCCTTGAGCTAAGGTCACACAGACCTCGCCCAATCACTCGTGGTAAGTCTTCAGGTGACTTCCAAACCTTCACAAACTTGGTCACTCGGCGATCCACAATTCCTCTTGGATGCTCTAGACTATGACGCCTAACCGTCTGGAAGATGCACAGTCTTTAAAGGTAACAAGCGTCGGATCCACGCAGGATCAATCTCTTCAGTGATGCTCAACCACTTGGGGTTTGTAGGTGTTTGGGTTTGGGTTTTCATCACTTGATGATTTTCGCTCAAAGTCCTCGGAGGATGGGTTGCTCTCAAATGACAAGTGTCAGTTTATCTCGGAGCAGCCAACCAGCTAGTGGTTGTAGAGGTCGACTATTTATAGCCTAGGGAGCAGCCCGACATGATAAGACATAAATACCCTTCAATGATAAGACCGTTATATGGATAGATATTTTGGGACAGCTGGCGCATAGCACAACAACGGTCGGAATTTTGAGTGGCGAAATCCTCAGGGCTATCATGTTCCTCACTATGTAGGCAATCCGCACTGGCGAATTCCTAACTCCCCAGTCAGAACAAATTCCTCAGAGACCAGAAAAACTTCGTCTCTGTCACTGAAGAATATGACTGAACTGTATGAGATTTCCAATGGCTTCACTCGAAGGGATTGGTAGGTGTAGAATTTGAGTTGAGCATCACATGGAAATTTTTCCTTACTATTTCCTCGACCCCCTTTAACAGTACGGTGTTTCCTGTGACTCAAGAAAGAGAAAATGAAACTACGAAAACAAAAGTCTTCACGCTTCATGTTTCTCGAACGAATACCAAGTCTTCAAGGTCACACCAATTTCTTCACTTTCAAAGTCTTCAGAAAGTGTTCATAAATCCAAAGTCTTTAGTCGAAGAACTTCATTTTTAGGGGTCGACTTTATCTGTAAATATCAAACTCCTCATAGACTTATAGACCTGTGTACACTCACAAATGCATTAGTCCCTTAACCTATAAGTCTTCAATACACCAAAATCACTAAGGGGCACTAGATGCACTTACAATCTCCCCCTTTTTGGTGATTGATGACAATATAGGTTAAGTTTTCAACGAGGATAAACACATGAAGTGTAAATACTGATATTGAGGAATTTGATTGCAAGATATAGAAGAACTCCTCCTGAATATGTGCATGGTGAGGTATTTTCTTTTGAAGCATTGCACACTTGAAGAGTAGAATCATGGAGATCTCCCCCTATATCTTGTAATTCATACACGCATTTGACATATCACAATGAAGAATTTGAAATGCATGATGAAATATGGTGACTGATGTAATTCAGCATGCGTGCATTAGCATATATGAGGAATAAGCATGCAGAAAAATATATCAAAAGTATCAGAGCACCATCGGGTTTAAGTTTACAACTCAATCCAATAAAGTCTCAGAAGAACGAGAGTTGTAACTTAACAAAAAAATGCCCATATAGAAAGATCCGCTTGAAGACTAACTCAAAATTCTCCCTCTTTGTCATCAAATGACCAAAAAGATCGAATATGAGGACTAACGCCCCTGAAGAATATCAAGTTGATGAAGGAGCACCAGCGTTGTTGGGGTCGTTTGTCGTGGAAGGGCCTGCCGCAGTGTCATCCAAGTCTTCGTACTCGTCGGTATCGCGTGATGAATAATATGAGCCGGACACCAAAGAAGGAACCTTGACCTTCTTGAATTTCTTTGGTGGAGGCGTAGACCAGTCAAAATCTTCCTTGAGACCCTTTTTTTAAGATCTTCTTCACCATACAGATGTGATAGAATGGCCCAGGTGCGACCGAAAACTTCATGGAGGTAGTAATGGTTTTTCTTCACTTCATTGTGCGTAGCAGTCATGTTGTGAAGAAATGAACCAAACTGACGCTTAACCCATTTATGATTTCGATCCACCTTCTGGTGAAGACTAAGTAGAAGCTCACGATCAGTCATCACACGAGGAGCAGTGGCTTGAGGAGTAGACTTGGGTGCATTGGCAGAGTAATGTGTGGCAGAGTCATCATTGGTGGAATAAGATGCAGCTTTGCGAAACCGTCCATCCAATGGATGAATGCTATCATCTATAATAGCCGGTGCCTTTCCCTTTTCATCAACTGAGGAATAGGTCCGCTTGAGGATTTCAATCGGGGGCAAGTAGCTGAGATGATTCTGAAAATCAGCTTTGTAGTTGAGTGAAGACCTTGTCTTGAGGAATCTCATAATCCAAGGTGCATAAGGTTTCAGCTCAAATGGAGAAAGTGCAACATTTGCCAGAGTCCTCATGAAAAAATCGTGATAATTGACAGGAATGCCATGAACGATACTGAATACCAGATTCTTCATGATGCCAACAATTTCCTCATTAGATGAGTCGTAGCCTTTGATGGGACTCATTGTCCTCGTTAGAATGCGATAGACAGTTCTGGGCACATATAGTAATTCCTTCACGAGGAATTTGGTTCGTGGGGCCTGACCTGACTTCAAAGGTTTCATCAGAACTTGCATGTAGTGATTTGAGCTTCTTCAAGGGGAGGACTAAGTGGTAAGGCACGAAGCAATTCAGTAGCTGGTGCTGTGTAGTGAGTGTTCTCAGAAATCCAGTCCAGCACCCATGAATTGACATCTTCAGAATCTCCTGTGATGTGCAGCGTCGCATAAAATTGAATAATCAGTTCTTCATTCCAATCACAAATGTCAGAGCAGAAATTTAACAGTCCAGCGTCGTGAAGAACACCGAGGACTGGAATGAAGCACGGTAGAGATTCCATATCCACGTGAGGAATGTTCTCATGGTAGATGATTTTGTTTTTGTTGAACAACACTGAGGAATAGAAATTGGCTTGGCTGGCTGTCCAGAAACGCCTCTTCCTAATGCGAGCAGAGCCATAAGGGTTGTAGTCTGTGAAGAATACGTGCTCGCCAAACAAAATCATCAGTCTTGAATTTTTGCTTCCTGGAGAATGGATCCTTTGGCTTGGGTAGAGGAGTGTCAGTGAGTTGCATCATGACCTCAGGAATCTCAATCACAGGTTCTTCAAGCTGAGAAATTTTTGGTTCCTCTTCAGTGGCAGTCTGCTTCTTCAGATGTTCAGCAGCAACAGTTTCTTCAGCACTAGTGGCTGAAATTTCTTCACGTACAGATGAAGTGGGGTGAATTTCTTCAGAGCCCATTTGAACAATTTGTGCAGGGGACTGAGGTATTTGCTGCAATTGTGTGAACATTGGAGAGTTTGGATGCTGACTTTCCCAGAATTCATCACTCATCACTGGTCTGGAGTAGCCAACGTCCACATCTTCATCTTCCATTTCTTCAACACCAGCCTCTTCAGCAGTGAATTGAGGCAGAGGCGAGGAAATGACAGGTGTTGAAGGGATCTCATCCACTTCAATTTCTTCATCCAACTGCTCTGACGAAACAGCAGAAGGAGTTTCATCATCAGATCCGCTGGGGATCACATATTCTTCATCGAAAGGAACAAGGTCCTTTGATGGCATGGTAGAGAGAGGAACAACTGTTGGGTTTCGTAGTAATTTCAAAAATTTTCCTACGCACACGCAAGATCATGTGATGCATAGCAACGAGGGGAGAGTGTTGTCTACGTACCCAACGCAGACCGACTGCGGAAGCAATGACACGACGTAGAGGAAGTAGTCGTACGTCTTCACGATCCAACCGATCAAGCACCGAAACTACGACACCTCCGAGTTCGAGCACACGTTCAGCTCGATGACGATCCCCGGACTCCGATCCAGCAAATTGTCGGGGAAGAGTTCCGTCAGCACGACAGCGTGGTGACGATCTTGATGTACTACAGCAGCAGGGCTTCGCCTAAACTCCGCTACAGTATTATCGAGGAATATGGTGGCAGGGGGCACCGCACACGACTAAGGAATAGATCACGTGGATCAACTTGTGTCTTTCTGGGGTGCCTCTGCCTCAGTATATAAAGGAGCCAAGGGGGAGGGGGGCGCCGGCCAAGGAGGAGGGCGCAGGAGGAGTCCTACTCCTTCCGGGAGTAGGACTCCCCCCAATCCTATTCCAACTAGGATTCCCAAGGGGGGAAAGAGAGAGAGGGGGGCCGGCCACCTTCTCCTAGTCCTAATAGGACTAGGGGAGGGGGAAGGTGCGCAGCCACCTTGGGCTGCCCCTTTCTCCTTTCCACTAAGGCCCATGAAGGCCCATATGGCTCCCGGGGGGTTCCGGTAACCTCCCGGTAACCCGGTAAAATCCCGATTTCACCCGGAACACTTCCGATATCCAAATATAGGCTTCCAATATATCAATCTTTACGTCTCAACCATTTCGAGACTCCTCGTCATGTCCGTGATCACATCCGGGACTCCGAACAACCTTCGGTACATCAAAATGCATAAACTCATAATATAACTGTCATCATAACCTTAAGCGTGCGGACCCTACGGGTTCGAGAACAATGTAGACATGACCGGGACACATCTCCGGTCAATAACCAATAGCGGGACCTGGATGCCCATATTGGCTCCTACATATTCTACGAAGATCTTTATTGGTCAGACCGCATAACAACATACGTTGTTCCCTTTGTCATCGGTATGTTACTTGCCCGAGATTCGATCGTCGGTATCCAATACCTAGTTCAATCTCGTTACTGGAAAGTCTCTTTACTCGTTCCGTAATACATCATCTCACAACTAACATATTAGTTTCAGTGCTTGCAAGGCTTATGTGATGTGCATTACCGAGAGGGCCCAGAGATACCTCTCCGACAATCGGAGTGACAAATCCTAATCTCGAAATACGCCAACCCAACATCTACCTTTGGAGACACCCGTAATGCTCCTTTATAATCACCCAGTTACGTTGTGACGTTTGGTAGCAACCAAAGTGTTCCTCCGGCAAACGGGAGTTGCATAATCTCATAGTCATAGGAACATGTATAAGTCATGAAGAAAGCAATAGCAACATACTAAACGATCGGGTGCTAAGCTAATGGAATGGGTCATGTCAATCAGATCATTCAACTAATGATGTGACCTCGTTAATCAAATAACAACTCTTTGTCTATGGTTAGGAAACATAACCATCTTTGATTAACGAGCTAGTCAAGTAGAGGCATACTAGTGACACTCTGTTTGTCTATGTATTCACACATGTATTATGTTTCCGGTTAATACAATTCTAGCATGAATAATAAACATTTATCATGATATAAGGAAATAAATAATAACTTTATTATTGCCTCTAGGGCATATTTCCTTCAACAACATCAATGGGATTTTCAAACGAGTTGGTCAAAGGCTTCATCTTCTTCGGAGCTGAAGAATCTGAAGTAGCTGATGCTTTCCTTTTCTTCACGGTTGCACGCTCTGTAGCCTTGGTTTTCTTCACATCTGATGCAGATGGAAGGATCGGAGTTGGTGTTGGCGCAGGAGGAGCAGAGGAATCTGGTTGATTTTCTTCAGGCACAACTGATGCAGTTGCCCTGATTTCTTCATATTCTTCAGGCGCACCACTAGTGGATGACCTGGCAATTTCTTCAGTGGCTGGAATGCAGTCATCAGCCCTGGAACTTACATTTTCTTCAGCAGCCTGAAAGTCGTTAGTGGTGCTGGCATGTTCTTCAGTTGGCTGAGCAGATGCTTCAGCTTGAGGAACTTCTTGTTGCGTTGGGGCTGCAACATTTGAGGTGAAGTTATCCGCAAGTTTCACAAAGCGCACCTTGGCTCCAAGCTAGTCAGCGCGGTATGCGTCAAATTCATCACTGAGTTTCTTGATCTTAGTTTGAACAGCGACAAGTTCTTCAGTTGTCATAGAGACAGCGTTTTTCTTCAGATAGCGCTCCTTCTTGTACTGCACTTTCTTGATCTGCCTGGCCTTCTCATATTTCCATTTTTCTTCTTGTATGAAATGGGTCAGCATGTGACTTTGGCCAGGAGTTAGCTTGAAGTCAGGCATGGTAGTGTTGGGGTCCTTGTGCCAAATATCAATGTATTCGAGGATCAACTTTGGATCCAAAAGTAGTGGCACATCTGTTCCCTTGGCTCTAGCGGCCCTGACTTGCCTATCTCTGATGATTTCAGCAAGTTCATCATCATCAACTTCGTCTTCTTCAGACGGCACTTGGAAGGAGACCTTCTTCTTCTGAGGACTAGGGCGAGGACCTCGTCCAGCAGTGGCCTTTGTCTTCAGTAGAGAGGGTCCCGTTGAAGAATTTGGTGCAGCTGAGGAACTAGCTGAAGCTCCTGAGGCAATTGAGACGCCTATGGTCCTTTAACACGTGGCGAGATGCATAGGTGCAGAGGACTTTGTCGGAGCAGCTGAGGACTTGTGAGGACCTGAGGATTTGGGAGGAACAGGAGCAACATGAGAAGTTGGCCTTGATGGCTTTGAAGATTCTAGCCGTGAGGGCAATGCTGAGGAACTTGGCCTTGAAACCACTGAAGGTGAAGCACTTGGCTTGTGCGCAGACTTCTTTGACATGGCCTTCTTAGGCTTGACAGAGGCCTCAGCGGCAGCAGTAGCAGCAGCAGAGTCTTTGTTGAATTTCCTCACAGCTTCTTTGGCTTGTTTAGCCAACTTGGCTTGGCGCTTGGCCCATTCATCGAGATAATCCTCACCACGCTTGAGGCTGGTGGGATCAGCTATTTGGCCAGGTGCCAATGGAGGTCTTGGGCATGGAGGATTGAGTGCGAATTTCTTCATGTATTTGGGAGTGACATATTTGTACTCTCTCCACTCTCTAGCCCATCTCCTCTCTATTTTCTGAATGTGCACCTTGCGCTGATTTTTATCTTCCTCAGGAGGTGTGCAGTACCCAACATATATATCATCAAGGATCTCAAACGCTGTGTTGACCTCAGCCCTCTTTCCTCCTTTCTATGACTTCTTACCGTCAGCCATTTTCTTCAGTTGAGGAATTTGAACAATTGAATTCTCTGAAGAAGTATGCAACTTTTCTTCGAGGAACGCTGCAAATGAGTTAAGTTGATGAGAACCTAGTGATTCAGCAGCTGACATGAGTACCTGTGAATAGAGTATAGTTGCGAGGAATTTGGAGAGGTCATATGCGTTCTCAGAAGGTTTTATAAAGAACAAGTTTTAGGAATTTGACCAGATAAGTCTTGAAGAATTTCACTAAGCGTTCTTAGTCCTAGGTTTCAGAGTTGTACAGATCAGAAATTCACACAATTGAGGAATCTTGAAGAGAAATTCGCAGCTTAGAGAAATGAATCAAGAACAAATGATATGAGAGGTGTTTTAGTGCGTGAAGATATGAAGAAGAACACCTTTGAAGATTTTGTAGATAATCATTCGAATCAACGAGGGAAGTAAAAGTAATTTTTAATTACCCTGAACGAAGAACACGACGAACTGGAGTGAGGAGATGTGAAGTTCGTCAGTGCTGATCTTCCACGCCCTAACTTGGCGGAGGAAGACAGCTACGGCGGCGGCGGAGTGAATATTTCTACGGCCGGCGTGAGTACGGCGACGACGAGGTCGAGGCAGTGAAGCTCTTCCTCACCGGTGATGATGAAGTAGCGGCGGCGCTAGGGTTTGAGAAGCTCGAGCTGGAGAGAGGTCGAGCGGAGTAAAAGAAGTGAGGAAGGGGAGAGGGGTATTTATAGGCATGGTGAAAACCGTTCGCCCGAAGAATTTGGACGAACGCGCCCCTGACCCTTCTCATTCGCATGACATGTGTCACCCACGTACTGAGAAGTGGAGATCGTGTTAGATCGTGGGTGAGTGGATAAGTATGTCGTGGGGTTCGGAATGGTTTGAGCGACAACGCCAAAAAAATGGATAAAATAAGTTAAAAGTTCCGTTCGCAATTTCTTCAGCTGACAAGGACACAGTGAAGATTTTAAACGAGTTTCAAATAGAACGCACATGAAGAATTTGTGAACAGATTGGGTTGAGTATAGCATAGAGGGGGAAGGGTACGATCACATTCACTTAGCAGAAAAACCAACTTTAAGAAGTAGCCATAAGTAAATGTTGTAGAGGACATAAACTCATATATATATATATATATATATATATATATATATAGCCAATGAAGAAAAACAACGGAAACAGTGAAGACAATGCAAAGTTGAAGAATTTGAACAACTGAGGAATTTCAACTTTTGGTGGTGGCGTGACCCACCGTATAAGAATGATGATTTCAGACACCGCGTAAAATTATCGTAGGGTTCTGAGAATCAAATTCTTCGTGAATTTCTTCACACTTAGAATGTTATTCTTCATTGATTGAAGAAAAACGTTTCTTCACGTGTTGCACATCTAAGTTATCAATTTTGCATAAGTGTTAAGATGAGTGTCCTTTTCAAAGAACATTCAAAGATTCTAGGATATTTAGCTCACACCGCAACTTGCTAAATGTCTTCTCATCCAAGGGCTTTGTGAAGAAATCGGCTAGCTGTTCTTCAGTCTTCACATGCTCAATAGAAATGTCGCCCTTCAACACATGATCACGAAGAAAATGATGACGAATCTGAATGTGCTTAGTCTTCGAGTGCTGAACTGGGTTGTGAGCAATCTTGATGGCACTCTCATTGTCACAGAAGAGAGGCACATTCTTCATGTTGACGCCGTAGTCCTTGAGAGTTTGCTTCATCCATAGCAATTGAGCACAGCAAGAACCAGCGGCAATATACTCAGCTTCAGCAGTAGATAGTGATACGCAGTTCTATTTCTTCGAGGACCAACAGACCAAAGATCGTCCGAGAAAATGACATGTACCAGATGTTGACTTGCGGTCCACACGATCACCAGCATAGTCAGAGTCAAAATATCCAATGAGATCAAAAGACGAGCCCTTGGGGTACCATAATCCAAGTGTTGGTGTGTGAGCTAGATATCAAAGAATATGCTTCACAGCCTTATGGTGTGATTCCTTCGGTGTAGCTTGAAATCAGGCACACATGCAAACACTAAGCAGTATATCTGGCCTAGATGCACATAAGTACAATAAAGAACCAATCATGGAGCGGTATACCTTATGATTGAAGTCAATACCATTTTCATCAGTGCATAGATGGCCATTTGTGGGCATAGGAATTTTGACGCCTTTGCAATTTTGCATGCCGAATTTTCTCAGTACATCCTTGAGGTATTTCTCCTAAGATATGAATATGCCATTGCGTTGTTGACGAATTTGAAGACCTAAGAAGAATTTTAATTCTCCCATCATAGACATTTGATATTCTTCACTCATCATGTAGGCAAATTCATCACTATAACGTTGGTCAGTACAGCCAAAGATAATATCATCAACATATACTTGGCACACAAACAATTCACCATCATAAGATTTAGTGAAAAGAGTAGGGTCGAGTGAACCGGGTTTGAAGCCTTTCTTCATGAAGAATTCCTTCAAGGTATCATACCATGCCCGTGGGTCCTGCTTGAGGCCATAGAGGGCCTTGTTGAGTCTGAAGACTTTGTCAGGATTCTTTGAATCTTCAAAACCTGGGGGTTGAGCAACATATACTTCTTTCTCAAGCTTATCATTAAGGAATGCACTTTTCACATCCATTTGATATAAAGTGATATCATGATGGTTAGCATAAGCAAGTAATATGCGAATAGCCTCAAGTCTAGCAACAGGTGCAAAAGTTCCATCGAAATCAATTCCTTCAACCTGTGTGTAGCCTTGAGCTACGAGCTGTGCCTTATTCCTCACCACAAGGCCATTTTCATCTTGCTTGTTGTGGTAGATCCACTTTGTGCCAATGATATTGTGCTTGCGAGGATCTGGACGTTTGATCAGTTCCCAGACATTGTTGAGATCGAACTGATGTAATTCTTCTTGCATGGCCTGAATCCACTCAGGCTCCAGAAATGCTTCATCTACCTTAGTGGGCTCTGTGATAGAGACAAAAGCATAGTGCCCACAAAAGTTAGATAAATGTGAAGCTTTTGAGCGTGTGAGAGGACCTGGCGCTTTGATGTCATTGATGATCTTTTCAACTTGCACTTCTTTTGTAATGCGAGGATGAGCTGGTTGTCGTTGAGGAATTTGATCAGCATTCTCTTCAGCACCATTTTCTTCAGTATTTTCTTCAGGTGCATTAGCTCGACGTTCTTCATGTTCTGGAATGAATTCTTCAACAGATTCTTTAGTAGGAATGACATCCTCAGTAGCCTTGAACTTGATAGTTTCCTCAGGTGCTGGTTCATCTATCACAGTAGGTAGGTGCTCTCTTTGCGAGCCATTAGTTTCATCGAACCGCACATCTACAGTTTCAACAACCTTGTGAAGAACGTTGTTGAAGACTCTGTAGGTGTGCGAGTCCTTTCCGTAACCAAGCATAAAACCTTCATGTGCTTTCGGTGCAAATTTTGAGTTGTGATGAGGATCTCTAATCCAACATTTAGTACCAAAGACTTTGAAATAACTTACATTGGGTTTCTTATCAGTGAGGAGTTCATATGCAGTCTTCTTGAAGAATTTGTGAAGATATACTCTATTGATGATGTGGCACGCAGTATCAATTGCCTCAATCTAGAAATGACGAGGTGTTTTGTATTCATCAAGCATAGTGCGAGCCATCTCAGCAAGAGTCCTGTTCTTGCGCTCCATGACGCCGTTCTGCTGAGGAGTATAAGGAGCAGATAACTCATGAGTAATACCAAGTTCATCAAGATAGTCATCTAGACTAGAATTCTTGAACTCGGTTCCATTGTCACTTCTGATGTGCTTAATATTCACACCAAAGTTGGTTGAAGCCCTCGAGGAAAATCGTTTGAAGACTTCCTGCACTTCATGTTTGTAAGTAATAATGTGTACCCATGTGTGTCGAGAGTAATCATCAACAATAACAAAGACATATTGAGATGCATCATTTGAAACTGCAGAATAATGGTTAGAACCGAAGAGATCCATGTGAAGCAATTCAAATGGACGAGTGGTGGTCATGATAGTCTTCGCTGGATGCTTAGCCTTTGTCATCTTCCCAGCTTCACAGGCTCCGCATAGGTGATCCTGAGGAATTTGACATTCTCGATGCCAATGACATGCTTCTTCTTCGCAAGCATGTGCAAATTCCTCATGCCTGCATGACCAAGTCATCGATGCCAGAGCCAGCCTTCTGAAGCTTTTTCAAGTAGGCACACGACTGGTTGTGGTCCTGTAGAGAAATCAACAATATACAGGTCTCCTCTCCTAAAGCCTTCGAAGACTTTGGAATTGTCAGCTTTCATAACCACAACACAACGGTACTTACCAAAGACAACAACCATATCAAGATCACAAAGCATTGCGACAGACATGAGGTTGTATCCTAAGGACTCAACAAGCATGACTTTGTCCATGTGTCGATCCTTTGTGATCGCAACCTTACCTAGACCCAATACCTGACTTTTGCCTTTTCGGCAAAGATGATATGCTTCAGATGCGACGGAGATAATGGAGCATCCATCAATAGATTCTTATCACCAGTCATGTGATTTGTACATCCACTATCGAGGACCCACTCAGTGGCTTTGGGTTGATCATCCTACAGATGAATTAGTGCAACTTACGAACTCATATACTTCATTAGTGAAGAATATGACATCAATTCATCAGATCAATTTCATCAAGCAAAAGAACAGATAAAGCAGTATGAGGACGTGAGAAATGAAAGTTCATTTCTTCATGATTAGCCTGCGTCCTATCAGGCATACTCAGGTCTCCAGCAGATTCTTCAGACGATTACGTACGTCTGGAGACCTGACCCTGCAGAAGAGATTAGTTCTTTTTCTTCACCACCCACATCTGAACGGGTGGCAAAGAGTTCATCACTCTGCGAGCTCTATACAAGAAAGGTGGCATAGAAGCCAGTCCATTTCGTTTCTAATAAGAGGAGTTAGGATAAGCATATGAATAAGCAGAGAAATTCTTCAAGGACTTATGAACATGATGATTAGAAGAATAATGCTCATATTCATAGCACTTAGCTCTTCCCTGCGAAACATAATTGTTAGCACGATGATATTCATATGAGGACTTGGATCCATATGAAGAATTTGGTCCATATGAAGAACTTGCTCTGGGGTTCCTATTCTTCACAGGTGGTGTCCTGAGGACATTCACCTGAAGACTTTCAAAGCACCTTTTGGGAACCCAGATTTTTTTATGGGGGAACCATTCCTGCAGTTAGTGCCAACATATTTAGCAAATACTTCACCATTCTGATTTTTGAACAGTTTATAGTTGGAGTCAAATGACTCATCATCAGAATGAGGAGATACACATGCAAATCCAGATAAGTTAGATGGATCAACTGGAGGTCCCTTTGCAACAACCCATGCAGTTTTGGGGTACTGCTCAGGCTTCCAATATGTACCATCAGCATTGAGTTTCCTCTCAAAGGCAATACCCTCTTTCCTAGGGTTCCTATTGAGGATTTGCTTTTTAAGCACATCACAAAGAGTCTGATGCCCTTTGAGGCTTTTGTACATGCCTGTCATGTACAATTTCTTCAGCCATGCATCGTCCGTGATACTAGCAGTGTCCTCAGATGAGGAATTAGTGATAGCAGAGGCAGGTGAAGAATTTGTAGCATTAGAAGCATTTGAACATTCAGGTGAAGAATTAGTAGATTCACGTTCAATGCATTTCAAACAAGGAGGAACAAATTCTTCCTGAGAAGCGCTGATTTGTTGAGCAAGTAATGAATCACGCTCCTTCTGAAGATCTTCATAACTCACTCTTAGCTTCTCAAGGTCTTGCTTTCTTTGAAGAAATTTATAAGAAAGCTTCTCATGATCAGATAAGAGAGTGTTATGATGATCTTAAAGGGTGTCATACTTAGTATGAAGTCTCTGAAGACTTTCAGCCAAAGCTTTTGACTGATCCATTTCTTCACCCAACATATCATCACTCTTATTTAGCATGTATTGAACTTTTTCCAAAGCTCTTTGTTGTTTAGTGGCAAGGGAAACAAGTTTGACATAGCTGGGTCCAAATTCATCACCAGATTCATCATCACTAGACTCGGATAGGTAGCATTTAGTTACCTCAGCATCTTTTGCCATAAGGCATGATGTAGAAGATGATGATTTTGGTTCGAATGTCATCGCTTTGAGAGATTCCTTGAAGTCCTCAAACCAAGGATCATGACAGGTTCGATGACCTTCATAAACCTCAGAGAGACGGTCCCAGATAAGCTTCGCATGATCGAGATGCATGATATTCCTGAACTGATTTTGAGACAGACAGGAGCAGATTACGTTCTTCACCGTGAGGTTGAGAAGAGTGTACTTGCGAATGTCATCTGCTTCCGCCATCTTGCACAGATCGATCAGACCAATCTCAGTGACGGTCCACAGCTCGCTGTTCATCGCCATGAGGCGCTTCTTCATCATGGCCTTCCACTTGGGATACTCGTGACCGTCAAAGATGGAGCATGTCACTTTCTTCATACCTGCGCACTACACCATGACACTCAAATCAACATCATATAAATCTATGCTGGCAGACAGTTTGATGGGCTTGGTGAGATCTATGGCGACAGATAATTCTATAGAGACAGACTATGCTATGCCGACAGATCATCTGACTGTTGGGTAACGTTGCAGAAAACAAAAATTTTCCTACGGTTTCACCAAGATCCATCTATGAGTTCATCTAGCAACGAGTGATCGAATTGCATCTACATACCTCCACGTTCAACACAAGTACGGTCAGCGTGACATCTCCTCCTTCTTGATCCAGAAAGGGGAAGGAGAGGTTGATGAAGATCCAGCAGCACGACGACGTGGTGGTGGATGCAGGGGTCACCGCAGCAGGGTTTCGCCGTTCTACTACGAGAGGGAGAGGTGTAGCAGGGGAGAGGGAGGCGCCAAGACTCAAGGGTGCGGCTGCCCCCTCCCTCCCCCCCCTTTATATAGCCCCCCTAGGGGGTGCGCCGGCCCTAGGAGATGGGATCTCCTAGGGGGGCGGCGGCCAAGGGGTGGAGTGCCCCCCAAGCCAGGTGGGGCGCCCCCCACCCTAGGGTTCCCAACCCTAGGCGCATGGGGTGGGCCAAGGGGGGCGCACTAGCCCACTATGGGCTGGTTCCCCTCCCCACTTTGGCCCATGGGGCCCTCCGGGATGGGTGGCCCCACCCGGTGGACCCCCGGGACCCTTCCGGTGGTCCCGGTACAATACCGGTGACCCCCGAAACTCTCCCGATGGCCGAAACTGCACTTCCTATATATAATTCTTCACCTCCGGACCATTCCGGAACTCCTCGTGACATCCGGGATCTCATCCGGGACTCCGAACAACTTTCGGGTTACTGCATATTATATCTCTACAACCCTAGCGTCACCGAACCTTAAGTGTGTAGACCCTACGGGTTCGGGAGACATGTAGACATGACCGAGATGGCTCTCCGATCAATAACCAACAGCGGGATCTGGATACCCATGTTGGCTCCGCATGCTCCTCGATGATCTCATCGGATGAACCACGATGTCGAGGATTCAAGCAACCCCGTATACGATTCCCTTTGTCAATCGGTACGTTACTTGCCCGAGATTCGATCGTCGGTATCCCAATACCTCGTTCAATCTCGTTACCGGCAAGTCACTTTACTCGTACTGTAATGCATGATCCCGTGACCAGACACTTGGTCACTTTGAGCTCATTATGATGATGCATTACCGAGTGGGCCCAGAGATACCTCTCTATTATACGGAGTGACAAATCCCAGTCTAGATCCGTGTCAACCCAACAGACACTTTCGGAGATACCCGTAGTATACCTTTATAGTCACCCAGTTACGTTGTGACGTTTGGTACACCCAAAGCACTCCTACGGCATCCGGGAGTTACACGATCTCATGGTCTAAGGAAAAGATACTTGACATTGGAAAAACTCTAGCAAACGAACTATATGATCTTGTGCTATGTTTAGGATTGGGTCTTGTCCATCACATCATTCTCCTAATGATGTGATCTCGTTATCAATGACATCCAATGTCCATAGTCAGGAAACCATGACTATCTGTTGATCAACGAGCTAGTCAACTAGAGGCTTACTAGGGACATGTTGGTGTCTATGTATTCACACATGTATTACGATTTCCGGATAACACAATTATAGCATGAATAAAAGACAATTATCATGAACAAGGAAATATAATAATAATCCTTTTATTATTGCCTCTAGGGCATATTTCCAACAATGACACCAAGCTATGCCGACACATAGTGCAACGTCCATTGTTACGCCGACAGTTTGTCTGTTAATGTGCTATTCCGGCACATAGTGCGACGTCCAATACTTCTACCGACACTTTTGCTGCCAGGGCTCTACATTTCAGCACAAAATGCATTTTCACCATATTTTCAACAAAATTACATTCGTAGTATTCAACTCATGTTTAGTGCACAATACATATACAAATAATTGCACTCTTCTATTCATCACAAGACACCATTCACTAGTACATTTATTCAACATATATTGAACATTTGTTATCATCACTCAAGTTTGCTACAACCATGAAGGTAATACATAAGTCGACATACAAGACGTGTCTTGCTGCAAAATATAAAGGCTAAGCTCCTAAGAGACCAATTGTTCGATCACTTGATTACTACAAAATACTCTCTCTGTACCGAAATACTTGTAGTTGGGGGGAACTAGTTCAAGTTCCCCCAACTACAAGTATTTCGGTACAGAGTATTATGAAAGAGACCAATCCTTCAATCACCAAGCTGGCATCAACTTCCATATGAACAAAATGTGTCTACCATGTTATGAACAAAAGCGATCAGCAGAACATCTTAGATCAACTTGTGGACTTGCTACTTTCTTCCATGTCCCTACAAAAAAGAACTTCTATGTTTCAGTAATCATATAAATGATAATTTGTTCAAACTAGAGAGTTGCCAATGATCCCAAAGATTTAAAACAATATTGAAAAAATAGAAGATATTGCAAACAGTTTGGTTACAGAAGATATCCTTATCAGAAAATAAACCAAAGCCATGCTACCTCCTACCATATCAGATGGCTTACTATAAAAATTATCCGCCCATTCTTAAGCAATCATATTTGTTTTAAGGCATCAGTAAGGTTCCTACTGTAACTTTAGAGATTTGAAGAAGACCAGAAAAAATAGGGAAGCACAAGGGAAGAGAAGGGATGGCTGATGGACAAATACAGTTATGAGAAAAGAGTACAACAAGGGGCTAAATAAAAAGCGACAAAATACATTGACAAACAGGTCTAACTATGAACAGAGTGTGTTTAAGTACATTTGATACTGAATTTTCTCTGTGAATTGGATGATAAATTTTTCTCTTATTATTGCACACCCTGTGATGCCGAAGCGGTTTTTTACAACATGAATATAATAGAAATTACATTAATGTAGTGCCAATATTACACATAGAAGACTGTAGGGAAAATATATTTAAAAGGTGAGTGCAAGATCATCTCACCTATGTTTCGCCAGGGGCACCACGCATTCGTCTCGGAACTCTTGGTCGTTGGAGGACGAGATCAGACCGACTATCGATTGCGCGAGGTCAGGAATGTATTCAAGAATCTGGAATTGACATAAACAACACGTTACTACAATGCTTGTTGTCAGTTTAGGTAGCAAAAGGAAGAATGGTTGGCCAGATAATGCACGTATTTTGTAAGGCCATGCCTAGCTGACTGTCCTAAGGTGTAGCAAACCATGTAACATCAATATATAATGCTTACTAAGATTCCTTGCTTCTGTTAAAAACTGTAACCATAATATCAGTTTGTTCCTCAAAGAATATGAAGTTGGTTTGCACTGTTATTTGCATAGATTAAGCCAGTTTGCACCCTAGTCTATCTACTGGCAGTATAGCATCAGCTCTCATCCAACTAGCAATAATATGTCTTTAGTTAAAAAAATATGACAGGCTGAAAGTAAACAAGAAATGAAAGTCTTCACAAATGTGTTGCTCTCCTGTTAGCAGAAAACATGCAGCACATACCTGTAGATTCCTCCAGTTGATAGACCAAGAAAAGATGATGAATCATACAGACAGAGCTCGATGGTGCAATATCCCATGTTGCTACTCCAATCTACAGAGCTGAATTGATTAAGGGCTCTTCAATCACCACCACCACGGTTAGCATTCCCTTGCTTGCGACCCACAATCACAGACGATCAGTCACTGCAAGTATTAAAGCAGTAAGAAAACGCACACTCACCCACATCTGTTTCTGGCGAACATATGTGCCAGCTGCATGCAAACTGCGCTGAGTTGTTCTTTCAGTATACAAAATTATTTGCAACACAAAGAATCTCTGTTTATTACACTATTTTCTCAAGAAAACACCGCCTGGCTTTCATAGTGGTCATATTGAGATAACTGAAACTTAGCGATAGAAGTAAATGAAGCATGATCACACACACAAAGCTACTTTCATTGGGAACTTAGATGATTGATTAGGAGAAAGAAAAGTAAAGAACATCAAACAATTCGAAATTTGTACAGAGGAAAACACGGAGAATTTGCTACTACCTTGATTAAGAACCTGAACAGTGCAATAGTGATCAACATGCAAAGAAAAAATGCTTCATGGGCCACTGCCAAGATCACACCTCCTCCTTCCACACTGTCCATCAGCTCAGCACCCACAGCCAACAGGTAGCCTTTTCCGTGTTTGTCTTTCTTTACCTTGGTTTGTTCAGTGGCTGAAAGTAACGAATGTAAGAAATGAAAGTCTACACAAATGTGGTACTCTCCTGTTAGCGGAAAGAATGCAACACATGTGGGTTGTACAGAACATATTTGAGTATAATGGAGTGTATTAGATAAACAAAAGGTGGATGCTAAACTTGGTAATTGAGGAAAAATGAAAACACTAAAATACGGTTTAGTTTATTACTAAGCAACATCACATGCTAAGTAATAATTATCATTTCAAAAGCAAAAGGCACGTTCAACAATAAATATCAGTTTATTGAGAATATGGTTTTTGTTTATTACTAAGGGTACTCAATTGATGTTCCAAACATCCAATGTGAAACTAAGATTACAATGTCCTTTTTTGGAGCTAGCACATAGGAAATAACATGTCTAGATTATCAAAAGGGAAATATGTTCCATATGAACCCTGAAGCAATAACAACAATCCTAGACAAGTTGCGAGCAGATGGTCTACAATATAATCAGTTGCCAGCCTATATAACACCCCCATAAATTTTGGCTGCACTATAATGAAAGGAAAGGCAAGTAGGTCAACATATATCGGAAGCAACTAATGCCCACCACACCCCATAATCTCTCTCTTCATTTTCCAATCTCTAAAATAAATAAATAATGATTGTCAAATCTGATGCACAACCGAAGGAAAAGCATATTCACATAATCACTTAAAACTTCCCATACACTACATACAGAGTCCAATTTTTATGGTTAATATTGATCTTATAACATGTTCTGTTACAAAGATGCGAACTGCACTACTAATTTCAAAAATTTCCACCGGCACTTTTGGAATGTGAGTTGCTAATTAACGACAAGCGCAATGGCCTTCTAGGAAACTAAATGTACAGGCTACATCGGGCAAATTTTCCAAATACATGTGGCCAACATAATATATTCAGTCTGAAACTTCAGGTGTTGCAATGTAATTTATTCAGTATGAAACTTCAGCTACTGCAAAAAATTGTGCTTCATTTGTTCATGAAGGAAATTTGGATTCCAGGACCTGTCCTCTTCTCCTCTCTGAAGAAATAATTACTGTGGTGCAGTAAGCAAATACAAGCCGGAGGAAGGAGCCAAGAAGAAGGGGAGAGAAGAGAAATTCTTACAATTGTCCATGGCGTCGGACCAGCAGCGTCCCAGGAAGGGAAGAAGCAAGCACACAGAGCACCTGCGCAGGAAACACACATAGAGCACCTGCGCGCGCGTGAGAAAACCACATCAGGGAGGCGAGCGGCCAAAACAAGACTAACCAACAATCTGGGGAGATAGGGGCGAGGAGGAGACCTTCCATGGCGGCTGTAGGTGCATGGCTGTGGAGATGGAGCCCAAGGCAGATCTGGCACCGGGAGCAGAGGAGCTCGACGTCGACGGAGCTGGCCGATCTAGGTGTGCCATGGTCGCCGCCCGGCCTGATTCGGTCGCGGTGGATCTCCCTCCCTCTTCTCCTGTCCTGCCTTCTGTTAAGGCGTTACCTTGGGGTTGCACCACATGCTAGAAGGAGGCTTTGGGAGGCGCTGCTTGTGGTGGGAGAGGCAGCAACAACGCGAGCAAATCGGCCGGCAAGTCAGGTGGCGACGGCAGGTGACCTAGGTTTAGGTTTAGGTGGGAGAGTGTGTGGCGTGGGAGAAAGAGAAGGAGTGGCCGGGCAGAGAAAGAGATAAGATGGGCCTAGCCAAAATTTTGGAGTCTCTCGCGTGCAACTTGTCCCGTGCGGCCCAAAATAAGTGGGCGAGGACCAAACTTATACCAACACTTTTTCTATCGTGACGTAACAACGACCGATAATCTAACAGCAAAAAAACATACGCCGACACATTATATGTCTGCACACCTTTAAGCATTACCGATAGATAGAACATCGTCCCTCTAGAGCAACTTCGATAATCGATGTGTGTCGGTGTTGTTTTGGATAGACAATGTGTCGCTAATGTGCAGTTATGCCAACAGATGCGTGTCGTTATTGTAGTGTCGTGGCGTAGTGGCGGTCGACATAACTAGACTCCAGGCGGTTAAAAAAAAATCACACAGAACAAGGAAGTATCTTGCTCTGATACCAATTGAAAGTGCGTTATATCGACTAGAGAGGGGTGAATAGGCGATTTTTATGAATTCTTCATTGAGGAATTTGCAGGTGAGGAAATTTCTTAGCGAAGAACTACTAGCAGCGGAATAAGTACTCAAAAGTAAACATAATAGAACACAAGCATAGTCATCATGATGAAATGAAGACAGGCACAGAGTACAGAAAGCGTAAACACAGGATAACACAGGATGAAGACAAACAGACTGAAGAAATTGAACTGAGGAAATTGAGAAAATCTTCAGTCA
The DNA here is from genome assembly GCF_003073215.2 of Triticum urartu. Lineage (NCBI taxonomy): Eukaryota > Viridiplantae > Streptophyta > Magnoliopsida > Poales > Poaceae > Triticum > Triticum urartu. The sequence continues at coordinate 567,787,722 of NC_053022.1, read as the reverse complement.
AAGTCTTCAAGCACAGATATGAACAAGCACACAACACAGTTATGAGGAAATGAAAGAGTTGAGGAAATAGAACCAGTAAGCTTGGTGAAGACAATGATTTGGTAGACCAGTTCCAACTGCTGTCTCAGTTGTACGTCTGGTTAGGGCGGCTAGGTATTTAAACCTGAGGACATACAGTCCTGGACACCCAGTCCTGAACACGCAGCTCAGGACACTCAGTCCTCACCGTATTCCCCTTGAGCGAAGGTCACACAAACCTCGCCCAATCACTCGTGGTAAGTCTTCAGGTGACTTCTGAACCTTCACAAACTTGGTCACTCGGCAATCCACAATTCCTCTTGGATGCTCTAGACCATGACGCCTAACCGTTTGGAAGAAGCACAGTCTTCAAAGGTAACAAGCGTCGTATCCACATAGGATCAATCTCTTCAGTGATGCTCAATCACTTGGGGTTTGTAGGTGTTTGGGTTTGGGTTTTCCTCACTTGATGATTTTCGCTCAAAGTCCTCAGAGGATGGGTTGCTCTTAAATGATAAGTGTCAGTTTCTCTCGGAGCAGCCAACCAGCTAGTGGTTGTAGGGGGCGGCTGTTTATAGCCTAGGGAGCAGCCCGACATGATAAGACATAAATGCCCTTCAATGATAAGACCGTTAGGTGGATAGATATTTTGGGACAGCTGGCACATAGCACAACAGCGGTCGGAATTTTGAGTGGCGAAATCCTGAGGGCTATCATGTTCCTTGCTGTGTAGGCAATCAACACTGGCGAATTCCTAACTCCTCAGTCAGAACAAATTCCTCAGGGACCAGAAGAACTTCGTCTCTGTCACTGAAGAATATGACTGAACTGTATGAGATTTCCAATGGCTTCACTCGAAGGGATTGGTAGGTGTAGGATTTGAGTTGAGCATCACATGGAAATTTTTCCTTACTATTTCCTCGACCCCCTTTAACAGTACGGTGTTTCCTATGACTCAAGAAAGAGAAAATGAAACTACGAAAACAAAAGTTTTCACGCTTCATGTTCCTCAAACGAATACCAAGTCTTCAAGGTCACACCAATTTCTTCACTTTCAAAATCTTCAGAAAGTGTTCATAAATCCAAAGTCTTCAGTCGAAGAACTTCATTTTTAGGGGTCGACTTTCTCTGTAAATATCAAACTCCTCATATACTTATAGACCTGTGTACACTCACAAACGCATTAGTCCCTTAACCTATAAGTCTTCAATACACCAAAATCACTAAGGGGCACTAGATGGACTTACAGGAATCTTTAAAAAGACTTAGGGCTCAATCGGTTTGGAGGAAATCAAAACATAGGAATTAGGAGTAGTATAGGAATTTGATAGGATGGCACTTGCCATCCTAAGGATTTGACTTGTCTCGTTCCTACGCGCAAAATGAGCTTCGAGTGGATGTGTAGTTTCCTCCAAAAACACAGGAAATGTGTAGTATTCCTATGAAATTCCTGTACGCATTTCCTACAAACCGAATGCATATATAGGAAAATTTTCTCCGGAATCCTTGTTCCTATATTTTTCCTACAAAAATCCTTCAGACCGAATGAGGCCTTACATTTAGGAACGGAGGGAGTATTAATCAACAAGCAACCTTTTTTTTTGCTTTTTGGAATATGCTACAATTGAAGCCGCTCACATATACAAGCATACACTCATCTCTATGAACACATGCACGCACACATTACCCCATATGAGCACCTCCAACATACTGAGTCGGCATAACATCTTGAGATTGATGAAGTCACCATAGGCGACTCGTAGTCGACGGGAACGTCTCCTCGTATTGAACAAAATTATAAAAAAATATTTTCATGAATTTTTAAAAACCTTTGGCCGTTGTCCACCAAACATTGACTATTAACTCTAAAAACATAAATTTGAAAGAGTTCATAAAAATAAAAATAAAACATAGTAATTTATTAAGTTCACGACTGGAAAATATTCGTAATATGAAAAAAGTTCAGGAATTTTTAAAAAAGTGCACTAAAAAGTTTGCCAAGTTCTAAAAAATAACAAATTTGAAAAAATTTCATGACTTGGCAAAGCCCGTAACCGGGACAAAAACAACTACATGCATAGTTGCGAGTCGAGAGTGGACTTGCAAGATGGATAACGAAAAAAAGGGGCCCAGTTGTGAGTTCAGGGTGGACTTGCAACTGAGCCAAAAACAACTACGGGGTCTAGTTGCGAGTTGAGGGTGGGCTTGCAAATTAGGCAAAAATTATTATAAGGCCCAGTTGCGTGTCGAGGGTGAACTTGCAACTGGGACAATAACAAAACTATGATCCCAGTTGCGAGTTGAAGGTTGACTTGCAACTAGGACAACAACAAAATTATGATCCCAGTTGCAAGTCGAGGATTGACTTGCAAGTAGGACAACTACAAAACTACCAACCACAATGAAAAAATAATATAAGAATCAAACATCAAAGAATACTACTAATCTATTCATCGCAACCCTACAAAGCTAATTTATTATGATCTGTGTGCTGACTTCCAGTCCGTCGAGGCTCTCTTCAACAACTATTACAACTCTCATCTCTCGAGTGGTTGTATATATGGTGGACACTCTCTCACTGGTACTTCGATTCTTGGTGATGGTCGAGTTGGTGAACCCATCATGCGTTACCAAGGTATGATAGGACGAACTCACCCAGATCGACTGTCAACGTCAAAAGTCGATTTCTTTCCTTCGGGAAGGTTTTTTACAACTTTCATCTCTCAGGTGTTGTATATATATATAATATATATATATAGATGTATATATATATATATGTTGGACACTCTCTCACTAGTATTTTGACTATCAGTGATGGCCGAGCTGGTGAACCCATCGTGCGTTACCGAGGTATCATAGGACGAACTCACCCAGATCGACCGTCAACATCAAAAGTCGATTTCTTTCCTGCGAGAACATCTCTCACAACTCTCATCTCTCAGGTGGTTTTATACATGGTGGGCACTCTCTCACCGGTATTTCGACTGGCGATGATGGTCGCTTCTCCTTCTTCCCCAAATGCATTACCAAGGTCTAGCACCCGGAGAAGAAACAAAAGCGACCCACCGACAACAGTCGAGATCCTTCCTCCAAGAACATCGATCAATCACACAGGGAGCCCCATCGGACTATAAGTAAACCATGAGCATAATTATGCAATACATAGATAACCATTACATAATTAAACAATATTAGGATAGACCGCCGGTACTAGGGCATACTACTATAATAGATCATTAGAAACCATAGCCCCTAATGAACTCTCTCGGCCGCAGTAGTCGTCACCACAACACCAACGTCTGCCCTCTTGGTTGCAGTAGCCGCCGCCTCAGCGTTAGCGGCTGCCCTCTTGGTCGCAGCAGCCACCGCCTCAGTGTTAACGACTTCTTGGCCGCAGAAGCCGCCGACTCAACGTCAATGGTTGCCCTCTCGGCCGCAGAAGCCGCCTACTCAACGTCAGCGGCTGCCCTCTCAGCATCGGTGGTTTCCCTCTCAAGAGCTAAAACCACTCTAAAGGGGGCCTCGGTCTCCCTAACAACGCATCTCCACGACCCCATTTTTGTCCTTTGCTAGTAAACACTCAGACCTAAGTAAATAACAAGATTTTTGTCTCTCCTGCTTGTCACCTTCTATCCTACCTCCTCCCCTCAGTATGGGCCACACGCCATATTGTTGGGCGTTTGGCCCATCTCATGAACCGGAGCCGAGTGAACAAGAAAAACAGTTTCCCGTCTCTCACAATCGTTGGAGGGGTGGGAACTCGCTTCGACGAGCCAGAGTGCAAGATTTTGTAGAGCTGGTGGATTACCAAACATGCTCTAGATATAATTTAATGTTCTTAATGCATAGCTTAAGATTAGATGGGTGTTAGAACAACACCTAACATTAGTTGCAAGTTACTCTCCAAGAGCCATGATATTATTGTTAGCACGAAGTTTATCGCATCTTCATTCTCGATTATCCATGTGCAAAGAAAAAAATCATGAATCTATGATATCATGACACAAAGACACATTCTAGAATGAGTCGATAATACACAAAAATTTAGCCAACATGGAATATATCTGATATACATAAAAACCTAATTATAAAGAGCAATTAGAAAAAAACAAATCCTTGAAGAGTTAGATAACATTCAATAAGTTATTTCATGGAAAATGGCACTATATACATGACATATTTAGATAGCAATTGGTAATAGAAGATTATGAATGAAACCGCTAATTTAATTTTTAAATGAACACTACAACTACAACTAGCTGAAATATAGTTGTGAATTTCATAAATCAAATAATATCTGTTACATGTAAATTTAAATATAAGTTCGATTTCTTAATGCATAGCTTAATATTAGGTGGGTGATAGAACAACATCCAACATTAAGTGCAAGTTAGTCTCAAATGTCATGATATTAGTGATGCGCAAATTTAGTAGCTAGCATTGTTAGATAGATTAAATAGGAAGCTTATTTGAACAGCTAGGAATAAAAGTTCCACAAGATGCAAGGTTATGGTGTGACAATATTGATGCAACATATCTTTCAGCAAATCTTGTCTTCCATGCATGAACAAAACACATAGAAGTTGATATTCATTTTGTCAGAGAAAGAGTGGCTCGAAAGCTACTTGACATCAGGTTTATTCTAACTGGAGATCAACTTGTTGATGGCTTCACCAAACCACTTACTATGAGGAGACTAAATGAGTTTAAGTACAATCTAAACCTAGACAAGGTTTCATAGGTTTGGATTGAGGGAGGATGTTGGATAGATTAGATAGGAAGCTTATTTAAACATCTATCTCTTCTTTTGTATTCTCTGTCTAACTCTCCTCTCTATGTAATCCTTCTCCGTCTCTCTCTCATTCATCTCATGGAGTATCCTAGCGATCTCCACAACTTGTAAGCCACGGCAAATCTCTCAATATATACATCGCGGCCCGAGATCAAAGGGTTCAACGCTTCCTCCAATCTTTACAAGCATTCCATTGTCGATTATGCAGGTTTAATTCAAAAGGGGAGCATGAGATTATGAGATGTTGAAACAGACACATATATTGTTGGCTCACAACTGCAAAGCAATCGAAATGGTCAATATAAGCTATAACACAATTTTATAATAATATATGTGAGCCCGATGCTAAGTAACATGTTTAAATTTAGCTGCATTCCATTGTCGATTATGCAGGTTTAATGCAAAAGCAACAGTTTCATTGATTATGATGCTGACACTGCACCCCCGGCGTGCGACAAACAAAGAAATCAATCCATCTGCACTGAAAAATAAGTGTACTACCATTCATCTCGAGTGGCTTAAGGCCGTGATTACAAGACTTGCAATGAAGACGTAAACCTGATCCGGCCTACTGGCCTCCATTATGACAAACATGACATGGCCGCTTCAAGAATCCGGATCGTATATCACCTAGGATATGGCTCAGTAATCGTAACCTCATTCCAAGATACGTCATCTTCCGGTACTAAATCAGGTCGGACATGCATGTAGCGGCGTTGCCCATATCGTGGAGAAGCTGGAGATGGTGATTCTGTCCCAAAGAAGAATGCAGGCTGTGCCGGTGGCTGAAGCTCCATGGTGTCCCTTGTTAACATGAAAATGACGGTTGATATTTGAGGCCTGTCATCAGGGTCCGGTTGGACACACAGCAGCCCGATGTGGATGCACCGTAGCGCTTGGCTTCGAGGGTATCCAATGAGTGATTCGTCCATCATTTGTGATATTGTTCCTTTTGTCCAGTAATTCCACACCTGGTAGATGGTTAACATGGATGATGCTTTTAGATACAATAATATAAATGTTACAGTGTTCAAAGACACTAAAAACTGATGAAAATAAAGTAAATCCAGCACTTACATCACTAATGAGATTCACGGTATCCCCATAATCCGAACTGCAGTTCCTTCTCCTGGTTATAATTTCGAGGACTAGTACACCAAAACTGAAAATATCAATCTTGGGTGACACACTTCCGTGTATTGCGTACTCTGGTGCCATATAACCGCTGCAGAGGATGAGCAATTAGGCTTGGAAACGCACCTTCACTAAGTGAAATAGTTCATAGTTAAAAGTATCCTTTTTGTTCATGCAAACGTCAATATACGCATTTGACTTACAGTGTTCCGGCAGCTCTAGTGGTTTGAGTATGAGTGTGACCTTCTTGTAGCAGCCTTGCCAATCCAAAATCTGCGATTTTAGGATCCATTTCCTCGTCAAGAAGAATATTATTCGCTTTAAGGTCCCTGTGGATTATCCTTGGGCTCGAGTCCTCGTGAAGATACAGTATTCCCTTGGCAGTTCCAAGAATGATGTTGTACTGTTGCTCCCAGTTTAGAGTATTTTCCTCACTGGTATCTGTTGCCGAAAAGAATGATGTTCAACTTACATTAGATGGCCCCGAAAGATAAATAAGGAACAATCAAAATACTCACTTGCCTGAAGAAGTTTAGAAGAAGAAAAAAAGCAGAACATCAATCTTGGTTGTGTAACTAATTTGCTGGAAATACTACAGTAGTGATTTTTTTCAATAAAATACATGTTCATTCTTGATACAACCGAGTGAATAGCTCGACGCAGAGTAGTGAACGGAGAGGAAAATAAATACCGAAAAGAAAGTTGTCGAGGCTCCCATTCTTGATATATTCGTAGACGAGCAACGTATCATTCTGATGCGAGCAAAACCCCTGTAATCTGACAAGATTCTTGTGCTGAAGCTCTGCCAATAGAACCACCTCATTGCGCAACTGATGCAAACCATGCTCAGTTGCTCCCAAAAGCTTCTTAACTGCTATTTCTTGCCCATCCGGCAGTGTTCCCTGAAACATGCAAATTGTTTTTCAGACAAAGCCCGATAGAGTGATACATCGACTCCTTTTGCACTCGCTTTCTTGCTTGTTTTCTTACCTTGTATACAATTCCATAACCACCTTCTCCAAGCTTATTCGCCTCTGAAAAGTTTCCGGTTGCCTCTTGCAGTGCCAGCAAATCAAAGATCAAGGCTCTCGCCATTTTCTTGAATGCTAGTGTCATATGAAAAGCAAGAATGTTATCAGTAAACAACAAGTCCGGCTCTTGAACAGAAGACATGCTAGATGCAAGATTCTACTCACGATTATCGTCCTCGGCGGCCTTAATTTTTCTCTTGAAGCGGATGAAAGCGAAAACTGATAGTAGAATCAATAACAAGACAACAGAAGAAGCAATGCCTGCATAGATTCCTGTTGCACTCCTTGTGTTTCCTGAATGATGATAAAAGTAGAAGATAAATGCCTTGCTCAGATAAGAAGGGGAACTGAAAGTGTGCTAGCTACTCCCTCGGTTCCAAAATAGTACTCCCTCCGTTCCAAAATACTCGTCGTGCTTTTAGTACAAATTTAACCTAAAACTACGACAAGTATTTTGGAACGGAGGGAGTAGATACTAAAGTTAGTACAAAGTTGAGTCATCTATTTTGAAACGGAGGGAGTAGCTGCTACTGCTAGTACTACCTGCGCCATGCTCGGGAGTGACAGAAGGAGATGGCGGTGGCGGGGCCGGAACCTGAAGCATCGCCTGGCCGTCGTAGATCGGCCGCACGCCATACCTCAGGATGCACCACGCGGAGCCAGCCTCGATCCATCCGGGGTTAGTGCCCATGTAGGGTGCTGTCTCATCTTGGAGTCTCCGGAGGCAGCCGTCGCACTGCGCCGGCGCCAGGTTGGGCATGCACTGCGCGAGGCCGTATACCTTGGGGTTGAAGGCCTCCTCGCCGGTGGCGAAGTACTTGCTTCTCATGGTCGAATTGCTGCTCGCCGCCGGCGACGGGGACGACACCGCGTGGTTGACCACGGCGGTGAGGATCGCACTGACCGCGGCGCCGAACCAGGCGGCCGAAACCGTGACGCTGGCCCGATCCGCGACAACGGAGAAAGTGATCTCACGGACCTGCCACTGGTCCGCGCCGAGGAAATCGAGGAATCGCTGGACGGAGAAGCGCAGGACGCAGCCGTCCTCGTACATGGCGGCGCCCGTGTCGCCGGGGCAGCTTGCCTGCGCGTCGCCGAACGCCTTGGCCACGCACGCGCGGCAGGACGAGGCGTTCGTGCCGCCCCGGCAGAGGGCCATGCCGTAGACCAGGCCGGGCGCCGTGCCGACGACGGCGGTGGCGAAGCCGTTTGGGGAGGTGGAGGCGTTGCCGGGGAGTCCCGCGGCGAGCAGCTTCAGGGTCGAGGGAAAGGTGCTGCTGGACGTTTGGGGGTTGCCGTCGCACTCCATTGAGGCCGACTCAGCCGGCGCCAGCAGGTGGACCGCGATGATCATGGGGAGAACGGCGTAGCCGCCGGGGAGCATCACCGTGGAAGCGCGTGGGGGGAGACCGGTGGACCGGCTCGCTTTTCTTTGGCACGACGACAGAGCGGCGACGGCGACGGCGACGCACCATTTGTCATATTTTTTTCCACGAGTACGAGTGGGTGCGCAAGTGGCAATCCAAAGGAGTCAAAGTTGATTGGCCGCCCGCAGGCCGCAATTTTGGGTGTGTGGTATCATGACTGGCAAGTGGACGAGTCATCAGCCCTATCCAACAGGGCATCAGGAGTGCGCACAAGATTGGGACCCGCATGACAGCTCTCGTCAGTGTGGCCAACCCGTCCCTGCCGGCGCGGATGTCGGCGCCTCATCACGGTGTCCTATCTCCCTCGTCACTCCGAGAGAGAAAGCCATGGCATGTCCTGATCCCCCCCTCTACTGACGGAAGATCACGTAGAGGGGGATCTAGATTGAGATCAAATCCAGGGGCATGGGCGATTCAAACCAATGCGGCGGGTCACGTGGGGGAGCAGCTTGCCGGGATCCGTCACATGCAGATGTGGGAGGATCAGGCAGTTGGTACATGAGACGAGGGCCCGAGCCAGGCAAACAGGAGGCGAGCGGGCCCCTTTGCATGTCGTCGACGCCGCCGCTAGTTCCCTCTGCCTTCGTCGGCCGCTCTGGCGGTCGGAGGGAGGGGGAACCTCAGATCTATGGGTCGCGTGTGTTCTCAGTTTGGTTAGGGTTGAGGGAGTTGCTGAAGCCATCATGGCGTCGTGCCTGAATAAGTTTTTCTATGCTCCATTCGTAGTCAGACGGGGCTCTTGCCTTGGTCTAGGAGCCAATGGGGTGGGGGATCCCCAGAACTCGTTGAGGTTGCGGGCTATGGTGTCTGGAGATCAACCGACACTAGTTGGGTTGGTCATCGGATGGGATGTGGTTGTGTGGAGATGGAGATTATTATTCCTCCTCGTCGGTATGATTTTTTTTGATGTTGTTCTCCCTCCTTCTTCGTATTTCTGCTAGAGGGATGTCCTGCTTGGCCTGGGCGATTGGCCCTGCCGCGGCGCCGGAACCAGATCCTAGTTCACTTTCATATGGAAGGGCTACATCTAGCGGTACTCAAAGCCACATATGGTGAAGGCTGTTGCATGCGTGTTGGCTGCACTTTTGTGTCCTTGTCTTTTCGGCGTCAGAGCAAAAAAAGGAGGACCAGCGTGGCGGCAATTATGTTGTGGTTGAAGATGATGACTTGCTTGGGTATGGGTGTAGATTCTTGTGTTGCAGGTTTGTTCTCACAAGGTTCATGGTTGATGACACATAAACATCTTCGTGTTTCACTGGTTGTTTTAGTGCTCTTTATTATTCTGTTAGGGTGTCCTTGTGCAGGTTATGAACTTTGTATTATTTCCTGATTTGAATACAAGCATACTTTCTACAAAAAAAAGATGGGGGAGGACTGGCAGGCTACATTGCGCATATAGTTCAAAATGAATGACGGATACTGCCCTGATACTTTAATACTGCCTCGATACAGTTCGACACGTATTCCTTGATTTGCATTTTTTAATAAACTAATATTTGATACACGTGGGATACTGCTGTGACACATTTTTGATAAGGAAAAGCATGATGTATCTAACTATTTCTTAATTTTATTTGTATTTACAACTAACTAACTTACTCTGTTTTGATGCCATATTTCCATTTAGAATCTCATATGATCAAAATGAAACTTGGAGTATTAGCTGAAAGACTTCATCACTTGAATAAAAAAGATATGCTTCTCATCAAAACTCCTTATTTTCGCATTTTAAATATTTTTTGTATGGTGATATGTGTCTCATTTATATCATAAACGTACCCATGTATCCTATTTTTTTTTTAAAAAATGACGTATCAGATGTGTCTTTGTATCACGTATCTGGTACGTATCTAATTAGGGTCTGTCTAGGACATATCTAGATCTAAGCTGATGTCCACTCTGTTTGTGATCTATTTTTTTGTCTTAGTTTTTTTTTTGTTTCTTGTTGATGCATTTTATATTTGTGGGAGCTTAGATGTGACATCTTTAAAAACATCTAGATGTGAATTAGACAAACTGATCTAATTACCCATGCATCATAGTTGGTAGTAACAAATCCCGCTATCATCGAGGGTATACCGGATTCGTCAAGCAAAACAAAGAGAGGTGGAGTACGAAGCCAAAGAGAGGGCAAATCTGGCGCTCTCTCGAACTATGGTGAAGGAGCGAGGGAGATTGTTTGCGAAGGGGCACCCATCCTTCGAGGAGACCTTGGTATGGGTGACGGCAGAACTAAAGTCATCGGTACCTCTGTCATGGGAGGGCATCGCCATGCTCCACTTCGAGGGGAAGCATGAAGATCAACTTCTATGCCGGAAAGAAGTTGCCCTGAATCTAGTAAGTACCTCCCCCCTCATCTCCTTGCGTGCTCTTGAGAAGTGTGGAAATCTTGCGCTTGTTCCTGACGTGGTGTTGATTTTGTTAGAAAGACTCATCCTTGTATTTTTGCACCCATTGTTTGGCTCGATCCTTTGCATGGAGCTCTGACTAGGAGGGAGTGGCGGAGCTTGGCCCAAATAGTTGGGCAGGACGACTGAAGGAAATAACTACCGAGCTTTTGTTCGATGGTCTAAAAGTGGGTATTCACTTATCACTCCATTAGTCTCCTTGAACTCAATTACTACTATAAACCAAAGTCATTGAGCACAAATGATCGAGATATTCATAGTTTTGTCTAGAGTTTTGTGACTCTTTCATGATGGTGTACGTGTCGATCTGCTCCATTTAATTATAGAGTTATATAGTGTTATATCTGCTCCAAAACATATGGCACGGTTGATTATTTACAATTTCCAGTTCATAATTTTAGCCGCCATATTTATTTATGATACATAAAAAATAGTAAAATGGTGCACGGCATATATAAACGTATGAAAATGAAAGTTGATTTTACATGTCCAATCACTATACTTCTTCATATCATATAGTGGTCAAACTTTTAAGACATTGACAATATGTTTACTTATGCGCCTCATATTCACAACAGTATGGGGTATTTATCTTATGTATGTACAATGTATATGCTTTCCCGTGTCCTTCTCAAGGCTATTTTTTTCATGAAGAATGCTACTTTGTACTGAAGAATTTGCATGCCTTAATTCTTTCCGTGGAATATTGAATTTCAATCATTGTAATTAGAACATACATGATCCATCACAAAAAAAAAGAACATACATCATGATTCATTATTTACTAAAAAAATGCGAGAATGTAAATATTAATTATTTGCACTAAGAGATGTCCATGTATTTCTAGTCTGAGTTGTCCATGCATGATTTATTACTGGTAACACCTTTACTACTTTAAACAAAAGTATTTTGCCAAAAAATATGGCCCCACAGTTTTTGCTGTGTACATACACATTTTTTTTCTTTTTTAATCTGGTAGAGGATATTTTATCCCAACATGAAGCACTAACTAAAGAAAGAATCCATGATCCTCAAAATAAAAAAAAAATCTTTTTTTAACACGAAAAGGGAGTCCAGATGATGATGTGTATTGTGCTTGGACTTTCTTTTTGTTCTCGGACTCTTTTGGTGGGGTGTTGGGACTCTCACATGGGAGTTGTTGCCTGCTGTATTTTGCAATACCAAAGTTATGCTTATGGATGATTGTCTCGTACACCTTTTTCTAAAGGGAAGGCATACGAGTCGTGTCAATCTTTTTTTTGGAGGAGACATGTCAAACTGTTTGTGCATGATAATATTTGATAAGAGTATTTGTATGTAACGCTACATATTTTAAATCTCAGCCGTCAATAGTTAAAACTAACGACTGAGATAATTTAACAACAACAACAACAACAACAACAATAATAATAATAGATAGATAGATAGATAGATAGATAGATAAATAGTAGATAGGTAGCATAAACTTTGACTCGACGCACGTACGTACGGTTTGGTTTGCTTGAAGCATTCCACTCCACGGCTTTGCGGAATGATGAGTCATGCGCATCCAAACTGGTAAAATCCCTTCAATTCAACTGAACTCCAAGCCACCTTTTGCGACTACATTCAATGGAATGGAGAAGGTTCACCCGTTCAGTTTTCTCCTTTCATTGACGGAAGATCGCTACTCTCGCCGTCGGATAATATAAGAGGGTTTTTTTTACACTAAAACTAAAAGTACTTCTCAGTCACAGGCGATGGGGACGTGAATGCTAGTTGCAGAAAACGGACAAGGACTTGCGTTGCCAGTTGCCATGGTCGTCGACAAGGACGTGCACTAGGCAGGCACTAGGCACTACCAAGTTTAATCCCCCCGTCTGCAAAACATACGTTCCAACATCTTGCTCGCTCCACCATGCCCGCCACAAGGCCGAGGATGATATCTCACCGGCTCGTCGTGTCCGCGGCCGTCGTCGCCGTCGCCGCCCTGCTCGCGCCCGGCGCCGCGGGATACCCGTGGCAGGATTGCGTCGACGGCCAATTCGCGGCCGGCAGCAAGTACCTGGCCAACATCAACCTCCTCGCCGCCTCCCTCCCCAAGAACGCCTCGGCGTCCCCAGACCTCTTCGCCACCGCCGAGGCCGGCGCCACCCCGGACAAGGTCTGGGCCCTCGCGCTCTGTCGTGGCGACGCCAACGCCACGTCCTGCCTCAGCTGCCTGGCCCAGGCCTTCCGGGACCTGCCCAACGTCTGCGACTACAGCAAGGTGGCCACCATGTACTACGACTCCTGCACGCTCCACTACTCCAACGCCTCCCGGGACCCCGCGCCGGTGGCGGCGCGGACGTATAGGTTCTGGGAGTACACAAATGTCACGTCGGAGAAGAGCCAGTTCAACAGCCTCGTGGCCAGGCTCGTGAACGCCACCGCGGACTACGCTGCGTACAACTCCACGCGGCGGTACGCCTCCGGGGAGGCCGACTTCGACCGGGAGTTCCCCAAGATCTACAGCTGGGCGCAGTGCACGCCAGACCTGACCGCGGTTCAGTGCCGGCAGTGCCTCGCCAAGAACATGGTGCTGTTGCCGGAGTATTTCGTGGACAGTACAGGAGCCAGAGCTCTGCAGGTCAGGTGCAGCTTCCGGTACCAGACCTATTCCTTCTTTGATGGCCCTGTCATGGTGCGCCTGCCAGCACCAGCACCGAGCACGGAAGCACCAGCGCCTGCGCCTGCTGCGGTACCAACGGTTTTGACGTCGCCGCCGGCGGCGGCGGCATCCACACGAGGTAAGCTTTAATTTTCACCGTACCATGCTAACATTTGCCTTGCCAACGATTTAGCACAGTGATTGACAACAAACCATTCAGTGTCAAACTTTGCCAAATTTTGAAGCACGCTAATAACTTTTCTGTACCTACCTTCTAACAACAAGGAGCCATATGGAAAATACTGTCGAGTTAGAGGGCCTAGAGAAAAAAAAAGGTTTAAATATACAAACCAAGTGAGATACCAATCCAAATTTAGAGTGAAATATGAAAAAAAATCATTTTTCTAAAACATCTTTTCCATTTGAGCTGACATTTTTCTTGTACATTGCTCAATTCACAGGGAGAAAATACAGTGTCCCTGGCATGGTTCTTATTATTCTGCTGCCTACTCTAGCTGCCATAAACCTTGTGGCTTGCTTCTTTTTCTGGAGAAGGAAGCGGCCACTATCAAAAGCAAAACAGTCAGGTATGTTCAAAATTCACCAGTTTACAACGGGAAAGTTTTGAAAGGACCCAAAGCGACGTAGGTTATCTATACTCGTTGTGACTCTGATATCGACCATTAAACAGATCCCAGTTATTTCGCTGACGAGGAGGACAATGAAAATGTAGACTCGATGTTGATTGACATTTCAACCTTGCGGGTTGCAACCGGGGATTTTGCAGATAGCAACAAGCTTGGTGATGGCGGATTTGGCGCGGTGTACAAGGTGCTAAATAGACATTTCTCTACTGAAATCGCCAACTATATTGAGAGTTCGTTAATTGAGCTTAACTCTGGTTTGATCTTTTAGGGTATTCTTCCAGATGGCGACGAAATAGCAGTGAAGAGACTATCGAAGAGCTCAACACAAGGAGTTGAGGAGCTCAAAAATGAACTCTCTTTGGTTGCAAAGCTTAGGCACAAGAACCTTGTAACACTTCTTGGCGTCTGCTTGGAGCAACAAGAGAGGTTGCTTGTCTACGAGTTTGTTCCTAACCGAAGCCTCGACCTCTTCCTTTTTGGTACTTGCCATTGAATCATGCTCAAAGTCAATTATGGCCTCCTTCTCTCTCCATATTATACATTAATATATTCTATATCCATTTACTTTAATAATGAAAAGCAGATTCTGAGAAACATGTAGAACTGGATTGGGAAAAGAGGTACAAGATTATTAATGGAGTTGCTCGAGGACTGCAATACCTCCATGAAGACTCCCAGCTCAGAGTGGTCCATCGTGATCTCAAAGCTAGCAACATCTTGCTTGATAAAGATATGAATCCGAAGATATCAGATTTTGGAATTGCGAGACTTTTTGCGCAAGACCAGACCCATGGAATAACGAACCGTGTTATCGGCTCATAGTAAGTACCATAAGACTTATATCAGGCTAATCCAAGTGGTATGTTGCTTAATCATCTAGTGGTAAGTGACTAAATATGACGTACCTCATCACATTCTTATAGCGGATATATGGCGCCAGAGTACGTGATGCGTGGGAACTACTCTGTGAAATCTGATTCATTCAGCTTCGGCGTCATGGTTCTTGAGATTGTAACGGGGAAGAAGAACAATGACTACAGTAATTCTAAGGAATCTCAAGATCTTCTGAATGCGGTATGTGCTTGCTGTTTGAATATCTAATCACCATTATTACTAGACAACAACGTGTTACCACTTAGTAGGCCGCCGTTTTTTCTAACGAGGCAAAAAATTTATTCCGGTTAATTATAGAAAAACCGGGCGAAAACCTGCACTTAGACTTTTAAGCTCATGGCTACTAAAAATGGTGCAGATATGGGAGCGTTGGATGGCAAGAACGGTGTTGGACATGATGGATCCGAGCATGAACGCTAGCTTCTCAGAGAGCGGCGTGCTAAGATGCATCCATATAGGGCTTCTGTGTGTTCAAGAAAACCCGGCTGATCGACCGCTTATGTCGTCTGTGGTCATGATGCTCGGAAGTGATACTGTGTCTCTATCTGCCCCATCTAGGCCGGCGTTCTATGCCAAGAAGGCTAGCAACAACTTGGGAATCACGTCAACTTAGCACAATTTACATGTTCTTGGGTTGACAATTAAAGGTGTCAACTCTCTGAGGAGGGTTTATTGAGTCAATAACTAAATAAGATTGTGGTGCACTCGATGAAAACATGTTTTCCTGGTAAAGGGTGTTTTTATTGACTCACTGAACACATGTGTGTTGCTATGTATAGATAAACATGTTGAGCCACCGTGTTCCATTTTTTAGAGTAAAGGTAGGAGCCCGACTTTATAAATAACGCCATCACGGCAAGGTCCAGAACAAGGTTCATCAGGGAAAGAGATAAAACAGTTCATAACAAACAAGCTAGGTACAGATCCTAATAGGTGAAGCAAAAGGACGCGCATGCCCGACAATAAACACAGAAACTTAGCAATGATTCTCCATAGAGGGTCATGGGGTAGATAGAGTGATAGCGGAGGTGCGGATTTTGGAAATCATCAACATGACAGCATCAACATCAACGGCTTTAGTGAGAGGGCTCCACTATTGAATAAAGGCAACCATTTTAAACAAACAGTGAGCAGGAAAGTTTGGAAAAAATGCTCAATCGTAAATTTGTTATGAGTAGTCCACTGTCCACAAAGACCACCCAAGAGCAGTAAAAGCAATCCAAAACACCCTAGCTAAGTGTCCGGAGTAATTTCAAGGATAGAAAGAATATCCTCCACATTAGTCAGGTTCCAGGAGATGCTCAACCATGATCGAACGCTGCTCCATCCAAGACTAGCTAGCACACAATTAAAGAGGATGTCCTCCGTGATGTCGATCTCGCCACAAAGAGAGAAAGCCGCGCAAGCATGCCCATGTCGCTTAAGTATTTGATCACTAGCCAGAAGCTTACATGTGATGGCCTACCAAAGGAAGATTCTGATTCAGCTACAGGCCCTTATAGCGAGGACGTGGCCACCACTTGGTGAGTTAATGGAAAATTTTCCAGAAGACAAGTGGGGCAAAAAATCTGGTCAGGGGTCTCCGAGAGCGTAGGAGGAGGGGCAGTGAGAGGTTGCCAGTCAACTAACTCTACTGGAGTCAATGTCCGACGCAGTCCAAGGTCCCAGTTTGAGGCATTTGAGTACATTCAAATCAACTTTAAAGGCGTTACCACTTGTATATAGTCCGTTGTAGAGTATCAACATATGGTTATGCTCCCCCGTTCTCTTTCCGAAGTTCGATATTGTTTTTCTATATCAGAATGTATAATGAAAAGTAAAGACTCAGTCTATTCTGGACTTACAAGTTGGTAGGGGTGGAATTCAAGTCTAGTCTAGCCAGCTCGGCTTCACTTGTTATACCTCATTAAGATAACGAGTTAACTTGGCTCGACTAAACATAACAAGCTCAGATTCAGACTCGGCTCGACTCATGCAACTCGCAAGCTAGCTCATTATAGACGTGAGTATCAAATTATACATATTATGTATGTTATCTAAACAGTATAATCGCTGACACATACTTCTTCACAAATCCCAACATTCCAATTTACACTTAAGGAAAACTTGGTACACTCCACATATCACAATCGTCTACAACAATATTGATACATATCTGTTAATGAGCTAAATGAGTAACTCCTTAGCTCAACTTGTTAAACTTGTTTTGTTAACGAGTTCAAATTAAAACTCGGCTCGACTCCTTGGTCATCGAGTTTGAGTCAAGTCGAGTAGAGTCACGAGCTACTCCTTTAGTCATGGGTTTTGAATTAAAACTTCAGCACTACAAGTTGGGTTTCCGGATTCTTGTAATGTCTTTATCTCGCCCGATGCTGAAGCTATGGATGGTATGAATGGGTGTGCTAGCGCGAGCATTGTAGTGCGGGACCATGAAGGGCCCTTCCAGATGAGCCAGTATTGCTGGTACCTGGGATTTTATGGCCCATTCGTTATTGAGCTTGCAGCTTGTCGATATGCTATGTTGATGGCGGTTGCTAATGGTCTGCCCATAATAGTTGTTGAAACTAATTATCACTCAGTTTTGTCTACATGGCAACATGGTGATGACCGATTGGTTGAGGACTCCTCATCAGGGCACCTTTCTCCCAATCTTCCAAGGATTCCATATTCGATGGACCGGGCAAGAAGCCAATTGACAATCTCATCTATGTACTAGGAGCATCTCTAGAAGATCCCCGAAAAGTTATAGTTGGGGAAAAAAAATTCTGGTTTTGGGAATTAAGACTCGTCTAGTAGATCCCTCAAACCATTAATCCCTAAAACATATAGCTTCTCATCCCCCATAACACATCCCTCTATCCCAGTTTTGCTCTAGCAACACCATTTTTCAGAAAATATAGGTGCGCGCCCGACCTTCCTCTCACTGCCAGCCTGCCTCTCAGCGTGGCCAAACTATTCCACGTCGTTGTCCCGTCACCCTTTGTCACACTTTATTCTCACTTGTTGTCACTAGAATCAGCATATTTGCCACCATCAAGGCCGCCATCGCCTTGCTCTGCGCTGTCTTCTCATTTCGTCTGAAATAGAACCACCCAACCTTGAAGATGGCGTAAGTGGCTCACACCCAAGCCCTAACCCTCCGATGGCCCTGGAACTAGCTAAATTGACCACCGCCTCCACACCCGTCGCCGCCATTACATCCCGGCCACGTTCGTCGCCTCCTCGCCTAGGAACCGCCTCTGCGGCCTGCTAGGAAGAACATGCCTTGAGAGCGGATCTAGAAATGATTTTTGTAAAGAATTCCTGTAAATTTAATCAAAATGTTGTAACATATGTTTTTGAATTAATGCACAGTAGCTAAATCACCTACTATTCATGTCTAAGAAAATTAAAAAATGTCTTAGGTTGCCGATTGATGATCAGTTTGGCATTTAAAAATAAAATGATGATCCTCAGTTTAGTCAATTGGTGGAGACACTCTTAGCAAGAGCCTAGCCCGAGCCAGCCGTTGATGTGTCAGCTGACATGCCCGCGGTCATGTTTGGAATACATGAATTCAAAATGCAGGAACAAGAAAAATACAAAAATTAAAAATAGCATGTATCATAGATTCTTAAAGAAATTAAAATCGTGAAAGGCTGCAGAACTATCACTTGGATGTCATGAGGAAAACGTAGGAATCATACACACAAGGAGAAAAGAAAGTTTGAGGAGTGGACATGAATTTTCAATCTACAAGGGTACGTAGATCACACTCTCCCCCTCTCGTTGCTATGCATCACCATGATCTTGCGTGTGCATAGGAATTTTTTTGAAATTACTGCGTTCCCCAACAGGTTATACCCCAATTGCGAAGATGGCAACACAAAGCTCGGTACCGTACTGGAATTGCTGCAGTGGAAGGTAGAGAATGCTGTGGCTGACAAAGGATTTGAGAAGCTACTGAAAATATTGAAGAAGAAGTTTCCAAAGGATAACGAATTGCCCGACAGTACATATGCAACAAAGAAGGTCGTATGCCCTCTAGGATTGGAGGTGGAGAAGATACATGCATGCCCTAATGACTGCATCCTCTATCGCGGTGCATACAAGGATCTGAACGCATGCCCGGTATGCGGTGCATTGCGATATAAGATCAGACGAGATGACCCTGGTGATGTTGACGGCGAGCCCCTCAGGAAGAGGGTTCCTGCGAAGGTGATATGGTATGCTCCTATAATACCACGGTTGAAACGTCTGTTCAGAAACGAAGAGCATGCCAAGTTGATGCGATGGCACAGTGAGAACCGAAAGAAAGATGGGAAGTTGAGAGCACCCGCTGACGGGTCGCAGTGGAGAAAAATCGAAAGAAAGTACTGGGATGAGTTTGCAAAGGACCCAAGGAATGTATGGTTTGCTTTAAGCGCGGATGGTATTAATCCTTTCGGGGAGCAGAGCAGCAATCACAGCACCTGGCCCGTGACTCTATGTATGTATAACCTTCCTCCTTGGATGTGCATGAAGCGGAAGTTCATTATGATGTCAGTTCTCATCCAAGGCCCTAAGCAACCCGGCAACGAAATTGATGTGTACCTAAGGCCATTAGTTGAAGAACTTTTACAACTGTGGAATGAAAACGGTGTACATACGTGGGATGAGCACAGACATGAGGAATTTAACCTTAAGGCTTTGCTGTTCGTGACCATCAACGATTGGCCCGCTCTCAGTAACCTTTCAGGACAGACAAACAAAGGATACCACGCATGCATGCACTGTTTAGATGACACTGAAAGTATATACCTGGACAAATGCAGGAAGAATGTGTACCGATTGAATGTGCACAGACAAACAAAGAATTCCTGTAAATTTAATCAAAATGTTGTAACATATGTTTTTGAATTAATGCACAGTACCTAATCACCTACTATTCATGTCTAAGAAAATTAAAAAATGTCTTAGGTTGCCGATTGATGATCAGTTTGGCATTTAAAAAAAATGATGATCCTCAGTTTAGTCAATTGGTGGAGACACTCTTAGCAAGAGCCTAGCCCGAGCCAGCCGTTGATGTGTCAGCTGACATGCCCGCGGTCATGTTTGGAATACATGAATTCAAAATGCAGGAACAAGAAAAATACAAAAATTAAAAATAGCATGTATCATAGATTCTTAAATAAATTAAAATCGTGAAAGGCTGCAGAACTATCACTTGGATGTCATGAGGAAAACGTAGGAATCATACACACAAGGAGAAAAGAAAGTTTGAGGAGTGGACATGAATTTTTAGGACACAAGGTGATTTCCCCACGCATTGCTACGGAAATTTAAAGATTAATTTTGGATGGATTTTGTATAAACAAAATGACCTAAACCAAAAGCTATTATTTTTTTAAGTAATTGTGTGTGAACAAAGAGTATGCATGTATGTTGGACCACTGGAGTTGCAACAATTAAATGTGGGTATGCATGTGCTGCAAAATAGTGTTAGGGGATGATGACATGGCACATTTGGTGATGTGCAGGGCTGCATGTTGAGAGAATTAGTGTTAGTGTGGATCAATTATTTAGGTATACTAGATGACACCCCACACGTTATTGCGGGAATATTTTGCAATATAATTGAATGTGATTAACAAGGATATTTGAAGTAATAATATAAAAAGCTAAAACTAAAAATACATATAATTTATTATGTTCATGACTATATAGTTGTAATTTTCTTATTAAATATATAGCATAATAGAATGAAAATTCCCATGTATGTTTGCATGTTGAGATGGGTCTTTTTGTTCATATATGTCATGATGAAGTGGCATGCTTGCATGTTGAGAGACATATGGTAGTGGGGGTGGGCCTTTTCTTACGCATGTTGTGCAATGATGTGGCGTACTTGCATGTTGAGAGAAATAGTTAGTGGGGGCTAGCTATCTAGATATAGAAAATATAGGATAGGATTCCACATGCACCCATTATGAATAGTAAGTTTGAAAAAATAGCAAAAATCAGAAAAAAAAATCTGCTTTTTTTTGTTCCATACATCGCCGACAATTCTACTCTTGTGTGAAGTTTCGCAAAAAATGACACCCATGGCATTCTGGCCAAAAATGAGAAAAATCCAGGCAATAATCGAAAACATTGTTTGAAGCAATTGTATGGTCGGTTATATTTTCTTCACTGCAAAATACCCGTGTATCATTCCTTCACGAAATTGTTCATACGCGAGTAGAATGGTCGACCAAGTTTGGTATCCCAAAATTTCATGATTTTTCCAGATTTTTTAATGTATTATTCACATGGGTGCGCCTGGAACTATGTTCACCTATGTATTTTGGAGCTAGGATCTCATATTTGGTTTCCTTCAGAATTATTATGGAATAGTCCATCTCATAATAATTTCGTAGGGATGTAGAATAACAATTCTTTTATTTCAAATGACACCAAAGGAAAAATCCCTATACAAATTCTATACAAATTTCATGTGTTTCATCCTTTGTTCCAAATGGGCCTAAATGCTTGGTGGCTTGGAACTTCTTCAATTAGACTAGGCTAATTTGACTCTATTTTTGTCCGGATGTGTTCGCTTGGAACACCTATTTGTTCATGCATGCGGCCGCATCCCTCAAATTATCCGGACACATCCATCATCCATATGATTGGCGGGGATGAAGAGAAAAGAAAGAAAGAAAGACAAAGAGAGAAAGTGGTACTGGTGGACCGGTTTCAACGTGGAGTGTCCGGACATTTGAACAACTTCATTTCCTCTCGCAAAAAAAAAAACTTCATTTCCTCTCAACATATGCGTTGTCTGGACGTTCGCAGACGGCTTGAACATACGGAGACAATTTTGGGATCCACTCGAAGAGACCTTTTTGTGCCTCCCTCGTGTCCGGGCAATGTTCGATCAATGTTGAGACTATCCGTCCAAACATATAGACGGTTTGAAAAGTCGAGTTGAAGTCTTGAAGATGCTCTTATGTCCCCACCACCATGCTCAGCCTACCCCGGCCACACAACCAGTCCATTGGCTCCACCACAATCCTCGATGCGCCAGTTTTCCATGAGTGGGTGGGTGATCCAGTGGCAATCCAAACGACGAGTCAAAGTTGATCAGCCGCACGCGCAAGTGGCAAAATCATCCGTGTAGAAAAAAAGTTTCGGCAAGATATGCAGCCCGCGGTCTTGGCAAACGGGAGGATGTGACTTGTTTAACAAAGATCCAGCCATTTCTGCATAGACGGCCAAAATGGAAAACATCAACTTGCATCGCCAATTGCGGTGTCGTGTAGGTCGTCGCCGGTGAAGTCCAGCCAAAGATGAGTTCTCAACACTTGGGAGAATATTTGGCTGACGGATGATTCGTAGCCGCCTGCCTTGAGGACTTTGACCGCACAGATCTCCGCTCGGCGTCTACACCGAATGCCATTTAGGAATTCCAATGGTTTCCTTAGCGTGCCGTGCCGGCTCGTCCGGCAGACTACGTGGACTCCAAAGACCAAAGTCCAAGCTCAGAGGTATGGCTAGATAGACACCAGCAGCATGACGGTCGTAGGCAGACATTTAAAACTGATACAAGAGCATCTCCAACGACCCGTCAATCAGACACGCATCTGTCCATGAACACGGGGCAGTCCACGAATACCGATATAAGAGCCAGCCATTTAAAACTATCTCATACTCCCTCCGTTCTTAAATATTTATTTTTTAAGATTTCAAATGAACTACTACATACGGATGTATATAGAGATATTTTAGAGTGTAGATTCACTCGTTTTGCTCCGTATATAGTCATTTGTTAAAATATCTAGAAAGACAAATATTTAAAAACGAAGGGAGTATAATTTAATGCATATTTCAACGAACCAGACGAAATTCATGCAAATCAGATGATTTTTATATAAACCGGAGTACATTAATTATATTTTCGATACTTTCCATTAGAAAAAGCGGTCGGACCTAAAGCTAGCCTATGGCGGTGCCCGTCGTCCACTTCCTTTCTATTCCGCAATGTCCACCACCTGCCGTCTCAATGAGCAACGGAGGCAATACCCGTTAAGAGAATGTGTGGTCGCCGGCGAGGAAGAGTAAAACATAGGAAACGAACCTTCCCACTTGGGACTCGAGCCCCCACCGCCTCCCGTGCCCTACTCATTCTCGTCATAGTCTGCAATCTGTCCATCACCGGTGCTGGTGGACGTGTGGTCGATGATGGACGTGGCCGGCCCGTCGCCGTCCTCCTGCCACATGCGGCCCAAAAGTTCGATGGCGACGCATAGGACGCGAAGTTGGCGGCGTTCTTGTCCTCAATCGCCTTAGCCACCAGCGCCACCTCCGTGTCTGGCTATGCCACCTACGCATTGTGATCGACGACTTGAGTTGGGGTTCCTCGCGGTCATGGCGGCCACGGTCTCCGCGTTCGCTCGCTCGCCGTAGATTTGGCCCTCTGCCAGCGGGTGCTTCTCGAGGAAGAACAGGTTGTACCGTTGCTCCACCTGTGCTTGTCGAAACACCGACATAGGTGCCGATACAGGCTGCTCCTCTGCCATGGCGACGTCGAAGTGTGTTTGTGCCTACTCCATGGTCAAGATGGCATGCACAGGAACGGTATTGGAGCCCGTCTCCATCGTGGGGTCGCCGTTGGAGACCTCGGGCGAGCTGTCCGACATACCAGCCTTGATCTGCCAGCGGCTCTGCCAGTGAGCCGCAAGGGCCGCCACCTCGTGCCTCTGCTCCGTCGACAGGCTCTCTCACAATATGTTCCCACTCGCGCTCACAGGGGAGGATGTAGAGCGGATGTATTGTGGTGTGTTGTAATCTTGGTATGGCCTTCTTTAAATAGCGGATTCCGATAAGGCCAAGCGTCCGGGTGCGTCAATGTGCAGACGGCAGAGTTTGTTCCTCAGCCGACGAGTCTGTTTGATGACGGCAGATGGACGGACGGGTATTGAATGGCCACGGTAGATATCATTTCTGCCTCGTCAAGCAAACGTCTCTTCGACGGTGAGCAAACGATGCTGAACAAATGCGAACACCGAGGGTGTGGCGCGGGTTGCGTCCTCGGCTGGCGAACCGCTTCAGTTCTGGCGCTAGTGGTAGGTCATGTCTGCTCTGGGCCGATGTTAATGCGGAGTGGTCCTACTAGAGCGGCATGAATGCGGGTAGCTTGCGTCGGGCAGGAAAGCGTGCCGGTGAGGGAGCAGGTTTTGGGTGGCTCAGGTTTGTCAGACGCTTGCGTGGCAGCGGTATGGATGCCTGCAAAGCGCCCACCCCCGCCCCAACTTTGTTTTTGGTCTAAATGTCTAGGCCGTTCGGTCTGGACACTTGTAGGCTATTTGCATTGGAGATGCCCTTATCACCTAAAATAAACTTTAGCAGAGTTATCATATGAGACTGATTGTCAGAATAATCGTCCGTATGAGGACCACAGTAAAACGAAAACAAAAACGTTCCTCTCGTAGTGCATAATTAATGGAGCACGTTTCAAATGGTGCCTGCATCTTGAGGTTGGGGATGCTCATATGGAGTGGCCTCCATCGGCAACTCAATGGAGTAGATGCTTTCCCAGCGATAAGGGCATCAATTAGTTGTTGCCGCCGTATTTCACACTTGATTCACACCCCGCGTGCATGAAATCCGCCTCCATGTTCCCATTGGAGCGCGGCCATTTGCGGGCATATAAAACCCACGTCGACCCCCTTCATTGGTGCCATCCTGTCCCAATCTTCCCCCAAACCCGCCACCTCCACTCACCACCATCGCCCTCATTCACCGCCCGCTATACCATGGCGATCCCCCCCTTACCCATTGCCGCCACAATCACCCCCATCGACCTTGTCACGGCTACACCCTCCTCGTGGACAATTCCCTAGAGAGACTGAAGAGAACCGCGCCAAGACAGAATTCTAGGAGAGGGTGTATGACTACTCCCAATGGGCCATTGAGGACGTGTGTCATAGTGCTGAATCAACCTTCGTCCATGCCAGCCTCCCCGTTGTCCTCGCCTGCTTTGACAGTATGTCGACGACCGCCTGGGCAGAAATGGATGTCGTACTTACAGTGGCCTTCAAAAGTGTAAAAGTATGGCCTTATCCCACATCCATGATGTACAAGTATTCATCGACCATGTGGCGGCTTAAATCATGTCAGTAGAAACCTCCTCGAAGAGCGAGGTCACTTCCAAATGGAAGAAGAGCCCATAGTTCAAATTCTAGTTAAGAATTGTGTTAAATGGTGGTTCAAATCGTAATTGTAATCCAAGTGCAAATCTAGTATGGAAAGAATTGAATTATTGGGGTGGGCAAGAAAGAGGTTTCACATGGTAAAATAAACTGGAGGCTATAATTAATTGGCTATTCTGGGTTTGTGCATCGCTCGGTAGCCTTTATATTATTATGGAGGGCGCTCTATACAGTGGATGGTGATCGATATTATGGCAAATCCGCTAGAGTGGTTTTAAATCCATCACCTTGATGTGTCACTTTTGCTATTGGTTACTATTTTTGGCTGAAGTTTAGTTACTCCCTTGTCTAGGGGTTTCTTCCTGAATGCTAATAACAAGTTAAAAAAATAGGTTGATAGCTATGTCATGAAATACGCACAAGTAAGAATTTCTAGCTTTTGTTGCTAATATAGTAGAAGATATTACATTTGTCGGACTAAATAGTCATTAGATCTACCATCATGTTTTGTCGATGATATCAAATGTGATATCCGTTGAAAATTATATGTCCTGAGTACGCTAATACTTATACTTGATTCAAAATTTGTAATGTAGAAACAACGACACTAGTAGAAAACAGGGCTTTGGTCCAGGCTGGGTCAGCCCATTAGTCCCGGTTCAGTCCAGAACCGGGACCAATATGGGCATTGGTCCCGGTTCGTGAGCCCAGGGGGTCGGCCGGGACACGTGGGCCATTGGTCCCGGTTCATCTGGACCTTTTGGTCCCGATTGGTGGGATGAACCGGGACCAATGGGCCTCGCTCCTGGCCCACCACCATTGGTCCCGGTTGGTGGCTTGAACCGGGACCAAAGGCTCCCCTTTAGTCCCTGCTCATGTCACCAACCGGGACCAATGAGGTGCCTATATATACCCCTCGCTCGCGAGCAGAGCACCCCAGTGCTCTGTTTTTCTCTGGCCGAGGGGGAGAGGGCTTGGTGGTGCTCTGGCTCACCTTCTATGCACACAAGGTGTTCGATGGAATGCCCGAGCCACACTATTTAAGCTTTTGTAACGCCCTCGATGCGGCTATAGCTACCACGTGTCGAGGCACGACTTAGAGACATAACCGCATTGAAAGCAATGTCGCAAGTCAGGCAATCATCACAACATCCCATGTAATATATAGAATAAAAGGGGAGATACATAGCTGGCTTACACTCGCCACGTCACATCAAAGTACATAAATAACATGCATCATACAATCACTCATGGCCCGACTACGGCACCAAAATGGAAAAGAACTCAACATGCGACAAGGCCCCGAATCAAACCCCAACTGGGCACCACTACTGATCATCAGGAAAAGACACGTAGTAACGCTGAGAGTCCTCGTCGAACTCCCACTTCAGCTCGTACTCGTCACTTGGAGCGGAATCACCTGGACCTGCATCTGGTGTAATAGGAATCTGTGAGCCACAGGGACTCAACAATCTCGCACCCTCGCGATCAAGACTATTTAAGCTTATAGGAAGGGTAAGGCAAATATATGTGGAACTGCAGCAAGCGACTAGCATATATGGTGGCTAACTTATTCGCAAAAGAGAGCGAGAAGAGGAGGCAAAGCACGAGCGAGAAACTAGAGAGCAACCTTCGCAAACATTACTCCAACACCGTGTCCACTTCCCGGACTCCGCCGAGAAGAGGCCATCACGGTAACTCACTCGGTTGATTTATTTTAATTAATTAAGGTTCAAGTTATCTACAACCGGACATTAACAAATTCCCATCTGCCCATAACCGCGGGCACGGCTTTCGAAAGTTCAAACCCTGCAGGGGAGTCCCAACTTAGCCCATGACAAGCTCTCACGGTCAACGAAGGAATAGACCTCCTCCCAAGACATTCCGATCAGACTCGGTATCTCGGTAACTCAAGACACTTCGACAGGTTAAAACAAGACCAGCAACACCGCCCGAATGTGCCGATAAATCCCGATAGGAGCTGCACATATCTCGTTCTCAGGGCACACTCAGATAGGTCAAGCTACGAGTAAAACCAACCCTCAAGTTTCCCCGAGGTGGCCCCGCAGGCTGCCCGGTTCGGACCAACACTCAGAGGGAGCACTGGCCCGGGGGGGTTTAAAACAAGATGACCCTTGGGCTCCGGTAGCCCAAGGGAAAAAGAGGATAGGTGGCAAATGGTAAAACCAAGGTTGGGCATTGCTGGAAAAGATTTAATCAAGGCGAACTATCAAGGGGTTCCCATTATAACCCAACCACGTAAGGAACGCAAAATCCGGGAACATAACACCGATATGACGGAAACTAGGGCGGCAAGAGTGGAACAAAACACTAGGCGAGAGGCCGAGCCTTCCATCCTTCACCAAGTATATAGATGCATTAAGATAACATGGCAATATAATGATATCCCAACAAGTAAATAAAAGATGTTCCAACAAGGAACGGCCTCCAATCTTCACCTGCAACTAGCAACGCTATAAGAGGGGCTGAGCAAAGCGGTAACATAGCCAATCAACGGTTTGCTAGGACAAGGTGGGTTAGAGGTTTGACATGGCAATTGGGAGTCTGACAAGCAAAAGGTAGGCATCGTAGCATTGGCATAGCAAAAGCGAGCAAACTAGCATATCAAAGATAGTAGTGATTTCGAGGGTATGATCATCTTGCCTGCACAGTTGTCAGAGTTGACTGGATCCTCAAGAGCAAACTCAACGGGCTCCTCGTTAGCGAACTCGTCTCCCGGCTCTACCCAAACAATACAAACAAGCAACAAGGATACAATCAACCACGTGCAAACTCAAACAACACAATGCAAAGATGACATGCTATGCGGGATGCGATGCGGGATGCAAAATGCAAGATATGACAGGAAATGCATGAACCCGGCCTCAACTTGGAATTCCAAGGGTGCCACTGGAAAGATGAGATGAAATTGCTTGAAAACGATATAAAGAACGCCGGAATCGGAGTTACGGTTTGGAAATGGCAAGCGTTTCAAAAATGACACGGGTCTGCGTTTTACAGCAAGTAGGCATCTAAATGCAACGAGATGAACATGCTACAGCACCCAAACATGACAACAAAATGCATGGCAGGGATCTACAAAATATTATTAACAAAAGTCTAGCACTGAGCTACGGCCAATTCATCCATTATGAGGTTCAAACAAGCATGGCAAAAACGCAAATGCAAAACAGATTCCAGACTTAGTGAAATTAACACTTGTGTGAAATTTCAGATCAGGAAGCCCTCTTCACAGCAGCAAAGCTACCGGGACCAAAGGCTCCCCTTTAGTCCCTGCTCATGTTATCAACCGGGACCAATGAGGTGCCTATATATACCCCTCGCTCGCGAGCAGAGCACCCCAGTGCTCTGTTTTTCTCTGGCCGAGGGGGAGAGGGCTTGGTGGTGCTCTAGCTCACCTTCTATGCACACAAGGTGTTCGATGGAATGCCCGAGCCACACTACTTAAGCTTTCTCCTCTCCAAGCTCGACCTCCAAGCTCCATTTTCCATAATATTTGTCTAGGTTTAGCGGTCCGTCACGCCCCGTCCCCGTCTTCACCGCCGTCGATCACCCGCGCCGAGCTCATCGCCGGCACCACCGTGGTGAGCCTCTTGTTCTTATCTTCTTTCTGAAAGGAAAAATATTCTTACTTGTATGTTTACGTAGATACTTGTATTATTTTCTTACTTTTATTATTGCATCTTATATAGTGCGATGGTTTTGGTATCCGCCCCCGTCGGCCCTCGTCCTGTCTATGATTCGGATGTGGTATATATATTATCTTTATAACTATTGGTTCATTTATTGTTTATGAAAATTATGCCGACCAATGTGACATAGATTTTATTTATGTAGGATGTATGTGAATCGGAAATGCCAACCGACCCTATTGTCGAGAGGTTAAATTTAGTTGAAGAAGAAAACAATTTGTTGAAGGAAAAAATAAAAAAATTGAGGAGGAGAAGATGATATTGGAGTTGCATGTTGCGGATGTCGTCGATGATCACAAGATCAAGATGGATGCAATGCGCTTGAAGATTAGAAAGATTAGAAAATATGCCATTCATACCGAGGCTTGGTATCATTATGTCGTTGGATCAATTGTTACCTTGGTTGCGATTATGATCGCATTTGTTTTCGCATTGAAATGTTTTACATAGTTTCAATGTATGGTTTAATTAATTAGATGCTCTGGAGAGCTATATGTTGTTAGATGAGAACTATGTATGCACTTTGGTTTTAATGTGATGATGAACTTCTATTAATTTGGAAACTTAATTATATATAATGCACGCAGATGAACCGGCAATGGATGTACGGCGACAGACACAACCGCGAGTACATTAAGGGCGTGCATGAGTTTCTCGATGCGCTGAGGCAAACAAGCAGAATGGTTTTATGTGTTGTCCATGCACTCAATGTGGGAATACGAGGTCTTACTCTAACCGGAAAATCCTTCACTCCCACCTGCTTTACAAGGATTTCATGCCACACTATAATGTTTGGACGAGCGAAGAAGAAGACTACGATGACAACTATGTGCCCCATGAATATGGTGATGCTGCAATGGGGGGAGCTGGTGAAGATCAAGAGGAACTAGACGATGTGCCCAATGATGCTGCAACGGGTGAAGCTGCTGAAGATCAAGAGGAACCAGACGATGTGCCCGATGATGATGATCTCCGCCGGGTCATTATCGATGCAAGGACGCAATGCAAAAGTCAAAAGGAGAAGCTGAAGTTCGATCGCATGTTAGAGGATCACAAAAAAGGGTTATACCCCAATTGCGAAGATGGCAACACAAAGCTCGGTACCGTACTGGAATTGCTGCAGTGGAAGGCAGAGAATGCTGTGGCTGACAAAGGATTTGAGAAGCTACTAAAAATATTGAAGAAGAAGCTTCCAAAGGATAACGAATTACCCGACAGTACATATGCAGCAAAGAAGGTCGTATGCCCTCTAGGATTGGAGGTGGAGAATATACATGCATGCCCTAATGACTGCATCCTCTACCGCGGTGCATAGAAGGATCTGAACGCATGCCCGGTATGCGGTGCATTGCGGTATAAGATCAGATGAGATGACCCTGGTGATGTTGACGGCGAGCCCCTCAGGAAGAGGGTTCCTGCAAAGGTGATGTGGTATGCTCCTATAATACCACAGTTGAAACGTCTGTTCAGAAACGAAGAGCATGCCAAGTTGATGCGATGGCACAGTGAGAACCGAAAGAAAGATGGGAAGTTGAGAGCACTCGTTGACGGGTCGCAGTGGAGAAAAATCGAGAGAAAGTACTGGGATGAGTTTGCAAAGGACCCAAGGAATGTATGGTTTGCTTTAAGCGCGGATGGCATTAATCCTTTCGGGGAGCAGAGCAGCAATCACAGCACCTGGCCCGTGACTCTATGTATGTATAACCTTCCTCCTTGGATGTGCATGAAGCGGAAGTTCATTATGATGCCAGTTCTCATCCAAGGCCCTAAGCAACCCGGCAACGAAATTGATGTGTACCTAAGGCCATTAGTTGAAGAACTTTTACAGCTGTGGAATGGAAACGGTGTACTTATGTGGGATGAGCACAGACAGGAGGAATTTAACTTTAAGGCGTTGCTGTTCGTGACCATCAACGATTGGCCCGCTCTCAGTAACCTTTCAGGACAGACAAACAAAGGATACCATGCATGCACGCACTGTTTAGATGACACTGAAAGTATATACCTGGACAAATGCAGGAAGAATGTGTACCTGGGCCATCGTCGATTTCTTCCGACCAACCATCAATGTCGAAAGAAAGGCAAGCATTTCAAAGGCGAGGCAGATCACCGGAAGAAGCCCGCCATGCACACCGGTGATCACGTGCTTGCTATGGTCAATGATTTACACTAGTAATCTTTGGAAAGGGTCCCGGTGGACTAGCTGTTCCGAATGACGCTGAGGGACACGCACCCATGTGGAAGAAGAAATCTATATTTTGGGACCTACCCTACTGGAAAGACCTAGAGGTCCGCTCCTCAATCGACATGATGCACGTGACGAAGAACCTTTGCGTGAACCTGCTAGGCTTCTTGGGCGTGTATGGGAAGACAAAAGATACACCTGAGGCATGGGAGGACCTCCAACGTTTGCACGAAAAAGATGGCATGCCTCCGAAGCAGTATAAACGTCCTGCCAGCTACGCTCTTACGAAAGAAGAGAAAGAAATCTTCTTTGAATGCCTGCTCAGTATGAAGGTCACGACTGGCTTCTCGTCGAATATAAAGGGAATAATAAATATGCCAGAGAAAAAGTTTCAGAACCTAAAGTCTCATGACTGCCACGTGATTATGACGAACTGCTTCCGGTTGCATTGAGGGGGCTTCTACCGGAAAACGTCCGATTAGCCATTGTGAAGTTATGTGCATTCCTCAATGCAATCTCTCAGAAGGTGATCGATCCAGAAATCGTACCAAGGCTAAGGAGTGATGTGGCGCAATGTCTTGTCAGTTTCGAGCTGGTGTTCCTTTCCTGGCCTTAAGAAGATAGGTCTCCCTAAATCGCGGTATGAGGGGAGACTGACTGGAAAAGGCACTCTTGGAAGAGACTCAATAATATGCAGGGACGATATTCTTGGTCTCAAGCAAACTACACAGTTCTACAGAACTCTACCTTGGTGACCCCGTATGTCGATGAACACAAGAACTGTCTGTGCTCCAAACACCCGGAGCAGTGCGACGACTGGATTACATGTGAACACATCAGGACTTTCAGCAGTTGGTTGGAAACACGTCTCAGAGGTGACAACACTGTTTGTGATGAGTTGTACTTGTTGTCCAGGGGACCATCTTTGACTGTATTGACTTACAAAGGATACGAGATAAATGGGAATACATTTTACACGATCGCCCAAGATCAAAAGAGCACCAACCAAAACAGCGGTGTCCGCTTTGATGCAGCAACCGAGAGCGGAAAGGACACATATTATGGTTACATAGTGGACATATGGGAACTTGACTACGGACCTGATTTTAAGGTCCCTTTGTTTAAGTGCAAATGGGTCAATCTGTTAGGCGGCGGGGTACAGGTAGACCCACAGTACAGAATGACAACAGTGGATCTGAAAAATCTTGGGTACACTGACGAACCGTTCGTCCTAGCCAATGATGTGGCACATGTTATCTATGTGAAGGACATGTCTACCAAACCGAGAAAAAGAAAAGATAAGGAAGCGAATACATCATACGATGAGCCAAAGCGCCACATAGTTCTTTCAGGAAAAAGGGACATCCTGGGAGTGGACGGCAAGACAGACATGTCTGAAGATTATGAAAAGTTTCATGAAATTCCTCCCTTCAATGTCAAGGCTGAACCAAGCATCCTGATAAACAATGAAGATTGTCCATGGTTACGGCGCAATAAGCAAATGACACAAGCGAAGAAAAAGTGAAAACTTTCTCCCGCAACTATTATGATGATACCATGCCAACTTTGTAACACACGAACATGCTACCATTGTCCGTTTTGTACATGCACATGCTATGTGGGTGAAATTATGATACCATCCCAACTTTCAACTTTTTCAGAGTTCATTTGAAATGCTTTCATGTCTTATGGTTCACCCCTGGCCCATGACCATTAGTCCCGGTTTGTGCCACAAACCGGGACTAAAGGGTTGGTCCTCGTTGCGGGCAGAGTTTAGTCCCACCTCGCCAGCCGAAGGGAGCTCACACTGGTTTATAAGCCCTTCCCTCTCTGCCTTGTTGAGCTCCTCTCGAAGTGAAAATAGATGCCCTAATAGAGAAAAGTTCAACCTAAATTCATAGTGAATTTCTCTGAAATTCATAGAAATTTACTAGGAATTTAGGTTGAATTTTCTCTATAAGCGCATCTATTCTCATTTTTTAGTAAGTTAATCACAAACTTGTGATTCAAACAATTTTCAAAGAATTCAAATTTTAACTATTCAAATTTGAAAACTAATGGCACTAACAGAAAGTTTATAATTTTTCTAAAACTAATGGCACTAACAGAAAGTTTATAATTTTGCTAACCTAAAAGCAAACAGAATTAAAAATTAAAGCAAAAAGCAAACAGAATTAAAAATTAAAGCAAAAAACAAAAGAAAATAAATAATGAAAAAAACAAATAAAAAAAAGGAAAAAACTATTTTTATAGTAAAGTTAATCACAAAATAAAATAAATAAAGCAACAAAGAAAATAAAAAAACTAAAAAAGTGTTTTCAAATTTGAAAACTAATGGCATTAACAAAAAGTTTATAATTTTTCTAAAACTAAAAGCATAAAGAATTAAAAAATAAAGCAAAAAACAAAAGAAAATAAATAAAGCAACAAAAAACAAAAAAAATGCCACCTACTGGGCCACCACGGCCTGAATACGACTAGAAACCCTACCATGGGCCAGGATTCAGGCCCGCAGTAGGCCCAGTAGGCCCACAGGCATTGCAGTGACAGATTAGGCCTGAAAGCCTGCAGTTGAGAGGAGCTCGGGAGGGTGGGCGCAGCAGCCCTTATAAACCACTCCCGAGCCGTCTCAACTAGCGAGGTGGGACTAAACTTTTGGGCGCGGGGCAGCACAAGGCCATGGTCCCGGTTGGTGGCACCAACCAGGACTAAAGGGGGCATTGGTCATGGTTCGTGGCACCAACCTTGACCAATGACCCCTTTAGTCCCGGTTGGTGCCACCAACCGGGACCAAAGGCCGCCGCTTCCCGCCCTTTGGGCTGGCGAAATCAGGCCTTTGGTCCCGGTTGGTGGCACCAACCGGGACTAAAGGTGGCATTGGTCCCGGTTGGTGCCACGAACCGGGACCAATACTCTGTGTATATAAGCAGGACTTCGGAAATTTTCAGTTTCTCATCGACCATTTGCCCCCGACGCCGCCAGGCTGCCCGTGCTCGCCGTCGCCGTCGCCCCGCGCCCCTGCCCCGTGCTCGCCATCGTCGCCCGCTCCTCGTCGCCGTCGCCCTGCCCCTACACCGTCCCGCCCCCGCGCGCCGGCGCCCTCGCTGTCGCCTCGAGCTCCCCTGCTCGCGCGCGCCGCCCCGCGCCCCTGCCACGGGCTCGCCGTCGCCGCCCGCCCTTGCCCCGTCGCGCGCCGCCCTGGCCCGCCCCCGTCGCCGTTGCCCGCGCCCCTGCCCCGACGCGCGCCGCCCCGGCCCGCCCTCGCCTGCGCCCCTGCCCGCCTCCTCAGCTTGGTCCGGCCGCCGGCGTCCTCCCTTTGCAATTTTTTTCATATATATGCTTGTTTTATATATATATATATGCTTGTTTTTTTATATATATGCTTGTTTATATATATATGTAATGATTTTTTTATAGAATATGATGTTTTTTCATAGATGATCACATATATGATGTATGCATGAACGTGGATGAAATATGATGTTTTTTTGTTCATAGAACATGATGTTTTTTTAATTCACATATTTGTTTTGTTCATGAGAGAGGCGGGGACGTTGAGGGATCATAGATGTATTTTTTTATTCTATTTTCTCTTCTTCTCCACTATTCCTTTCTTCTTCTCCTCTTCTTCTTTCTTCTTTTTTTCTTCGATCTTCTCCTCTAGCTATTCCTTTCTTCTTCTCCTCTTTCTTCTTCTTCTTCTTCTTCTTCTTCTTCTTCTTCTTAATTTTTATCGGGAACGAGGGTGTCGAGGATCGTCGAGGGGTCGAGGGTCGGGAACTAGGGTAGAGGGTCGAGGGTCGTTAAGGGGTCAAGGGTCGAGGGTTTCAGGGTCGAGGGTTCGAGGGTTCTATAGGGTCGAGGGATCGAGGGTCGAGGGTTCCAGGGTCGTCTAGGGGTCGAGGGTTCGAGGGTCGTCGAGGGTTTGAGGGGTCGAGGATCGCCGAGGGGTCGAGAGAGGTTTCCTAGTGTCAAAGTATTGAAGAAATCCATGGCTTCATCATTAGCCGGAAGTAACTAGGGCATGACGAAGTCCTCCAAAGTTATTTTGGAATGGTGTCCCGGATAGGATAATTTGCCTTTTTGTATGAATTTCAGCAAAGGCCTTCCAAATAACGATATTTGGAAGGTTCTTGCTAAACTTTGTACCAAAAAGCGAATTATCCTATCTAGGACTCCGTTCCAAAATAACTTTGGAGAGCTTCGTACCATCATGCACCTGTTACTTTCGCCTAATGATGAAGACATGGTTTTGTTGAATCCTTCGACACTAGGCAACCTCCCGACCCCTCGGCGATCCTCTCGAACATGAGAGGAAGAAGAGGATCGCCGAGGGGTCGAGGGTTCCAGGGTCGTCGAGGGTTCGAGGGGTCGAGGATCGCCGAGGGGTCGAGAGAGAGATTTCCTAGTGTCAAAGTATTGAAGAAATCCATGGCTTCATCATTAGCCAGAAGTAACCAGGGCATGACGAAATCCTCCAAAGTTATTTTGGAATGGTGTCCCGGATAGGATAATTTGCCTTTTTGTATGAATTTCAGCAAAGGCCTTCCAAATAACGATATTTGGAAGGTTCTTGCTGAACTTTGTACCAAAAAGCAAATTATCCTATCTAGGACTCCGTTCCAAAATAACTTTGGAGAGCTTCGTACCATCATGCACCTGTTACTTTCGCCTAATGATGAAGACATGGTTTTGTTGAATCCTTTGACACTAGGCAACCTCCCGACCCCTCGGCGATCCTCTCGAACATGAGAGGAAGAAGAGGATCGCCGAGGGGTCGAGGGTTCCAGGGTCGTCGAGGGTTCGAGGGGTCGAGGATCGCCGAGGGGTCGAGAGAGAGGTTTCCTAGAGTGTCAAAGTATTGAAGAAAGCCATGGCTTCATCATTAGCCAGAATTAACCAGGGCATGACGAAGTCCTCCAAAGTTATTTTGGAATGGTGTCCCGGATAGGATAATTTGCCTTTTTTATGAATTTCAGCAAAGGCCTTCCAAATAACGATATTTGGAAGGTTCTTGTTGAACTTTGTACCAAAAAGCGAATTATCCTATCTAGGACTCCGTTCCAAAATAACTTTGGAGAGCTTCGTACCATCATGCACCTGTTACTTTCGCCTAATGATGAAGACATGGTTTTGTTGAATCCTTTGACACTAGGCAACCTCCCGACCCCTCGGCGATCCTCTCGAACATGAGAGGAAGAAGAGGATAAAAAAAGAAGAGGAAGAAGAAATAAAAGAGGAGAAGAAAGAATAGAGGAGTTCTTCTCCTCTATTCTTTCTTCTCCTCTTTTTTTTCTTCTTCTTCCTCTTTTTTTATCGGGAACGAGGGTCGTCGAGGGACATAGATGTAGTGTCGTCGTTGTCGATATATACCCCCTCCCGATAGCTTCAACACGTTGGGGGGGGGTCGATATTACCCCCTCCTTGAAGCGTTCTCGAGGCCACCCCAAACCCTTGAAGCATTGTCGAGGCCACCCCAAACCCTAGAGAAGCAGCGTCGAGGCCACTAATTAATATATATGATTCCTTACTATGATTAGGTAGCTAGTTCTACGTTTGCCACTAATATATCCATCTGTCATGTTTGAATAATAATTGCCATGTTGTAAATATTTGTAGAAACTATGGACACCGCCCGAGATGAAGCAAAAGAAGCGTTGTTGAGGGACATAATCGCAGAAGGAAGTGATGCCGTCTCGTTGTTTCTCAACGACACTGATGGTCTGGAAGGAGAGGGTGAAGAAGCTGGCTACGGTGACCTAATGCTGGTGCAAGAAGAAGAACATGAGGACGGCTCCGGTGACCCAATGCCGGTGCAAGAAGGAGACCGTGATGACGGCTCCGGTGACCAAACCGAGTCCGGCCAGGTATATATATTAGTTAAGCCTGTGCTGACTAGCTGATTGATGCATTCATTGTTTTGGTATGTACACATATTAATTAAGTCTTTGTTCTTTTTTCTAGCCCTCCGGATCGAGCACAACTTCGGTAAAGAGACGAGGCCCGAAGAAAAAGTTGAGCTCAGATGAAAGGTTTGAGATCATAGCAATCGCGCCCGACGGCCAACCGATTGAACCCATCCGAACAAAGAACGCATTTGTTTCTCAGTGCGGGGTTCTGGTTAGGGACAAGATCCCGATAAGCATCCAGCAATGGTTTAAGCCGGCTACAGAAGACCCTGAGGTGTCTTATGTCAATGATATGCAGAAAAATGATCTTTGGACTGAGCTGAAGTCAAATTTCACCCTACCGCCAGAGGATAATCCAGAGAACCCAGTTAAAGAGCAATTAATCAAGTCTTTTGCTCTTAAGAGGATGGCAGAACTATTCAGGAGGTGGAAGAAAGAGCTGAATAAGTTTGTCGAAAATGATGAGACACCAGAATTCAAGGGCAGATATGAGAAGATCAGAGATCACTGGCCCGCATTTGTGGCCAACAAGACATCGGAAAAGAGTAAGAAGATGTCGGCGACAAACAAGCAAAATGCTGCGAAGAAGAAGCATCACCATCGCACGGGGTCAGGTGGCTACCTCATAGCCCGGCCTAAGTGGGCCAAGACTGAGAATGATCTGGTTGATAAAGGGATCGAACCAGAGACAATTAACTGGCCAGACCGTTGCCGGACTTGGTTCTTCGGGGCTGGCGGAACCTTGGACCCTGTAACAGGGAAGTGCATTTGGACGAACGATCAAATCAACATACCAGTCAGGAAGCTTAAGCAGTATATCGAAGCAGCGCAGCAAGGGACGTTCTTTCCAGACAAAGAGAACGACGAGCTCACAATGGCCCTCGGGAATCCTGAGCACCCTGGATGGACACGAGGCACGCCAGGCTCCATTCCGTGGAAGGTTGGGTTTCCGGACGCAGGCGGTTACAAATCCCATGAGAGGAGGAAAAAAGTGCAGCAGACCCAAATGCAGGCGCTGCAAGCAAGGGTAGATGCGATAGAGGAACGAGAAGCAAATCGCAGCAAACGTACTGCCGAAGCTTCCCCTGAAGCTACCCCGCCATCTCAGCGCAGAAGCAGCGTGGCTTTCACCGAGCTGCTTCAGCCAGAGCATGCCTTGACGGCTCCTGCCAGCTATCCCGTGGATGCTATCACGGAGTCTCAAAATTGCCACCTTATGACGCAATGGATGAATTTGAAGGTCAAGGCGGCTGTTGGCTCTGTTTATCCTACTGAACCCGGCGCAACTTTTCACTGCCGGCCGATTCCAGAAGGATATGCTAGGGTGATGGTGGATGAAATAACGGAGGGATTTGAGGACCTCCAGCTTGACCACCCTACCGGTGAAGGGGAGACTAGGCTGGGGTCTGCTCTAAAGACTCCATGCCTATGGCG
Source organism: Triticum urartu (assembly GCF_003073215.2). Taxonomy (NCBI): domain Eukaryota; kingdom Viridiplantae; phylum Streptophyta; class Magnoliopsida; order Poales; family Poaceae; genus Triticum; species Triticum urartu. Next base: position 567,749,350 of record NC_053022.1, on the reverse strand, counting down.
GAAGGAGCTCATCAACCTTCCAAACTGGACGCCTCCTCCACCGCCTCCTCCTCCGGCGAGTCAGGGCACTCCGCCTCCTCCACCGCCTCCTCCTCCGGCGAGTGACGATCAGTGCACTCGACCGGCTCCTTCTCCAGCGCGTGGCGGCACTCCGCCTCCTTTTCCGCCTGCGCCGACACGCCCGAGCAGCCAGCCTCCTCCTCCTCCGCCTCGTCAGCAAGGGCAGAAGAGACCTGCCGCCGCTCCAGCGTGTCGTAGTCCTTCTCCTCCACCTCGTAAGCAAGTAAAGAAGATAACCGCTCCGTCTGCTCGGTCGGCGTCTAGCAGTACAACCAGAGGCGGGAGGACATACAGATTCGGTCCTTCTCTGAAGACTCCAGAGAAGTTACCATACGAGAGGACCCCGGAGGAGAACGCCGAGATCGCACGAACCGAAGTGGATGACTGGTTTCAAGGGTTGAAAGCAAAGAGAAATCCACTTCTGGAGGAGAAGGTAGATCCGGTGAAAGCGAAGCGCACTCTGGCTGCCCTGACAAAACCACCAAAGTCTCCGTCGAAAGGAAACTATGAGCGCATTATTGGAAAGGAATTTGCCAAAGCGGAGCGGTCGGGAAGTACTGTTAGTGATCAAAGGCTGAAAGAACCATGAGCTGGGAAACAAATTGCCCAACTCGGCGAACAAGTGAAGCAATCGTGCCCCCCGCTCAAGGTTCCTAGCCACAACGTCGCTAATGATCCGAGGATGGTGCCCGGTTATAGCAATCTTGCAGATTACCTGCCCGACGATGTACATTATGAACCCATGGACGTGCAGATACAAAGATACGAGTACGGGAAGCCTCTCGTCAAATATGAAAGATCTCTATCAACAATGATGCGAAGATTGCATGATTGGTACTTGAAAATCTGCAGAGACTCTGGGGGGAGGAGTACTTTGTATGTGAAAGTTAAAAAGGAGCATGACCTCGTTGGAATTTAACTGTTGCCTATTCCATTTGAGGAGTTCTATCAGTTTTTCAATCAATTGGCCGTCGATAAAACAACGTTCGCCTGCTACTGTCTGTAAGTAGTACTACTTCTGTCATTAAGTTTCTCTATATAGCTCAGCTCTTTCATTGCATGTATTTATAATCATCCTCACTATATTATGTAGATTGAAGATCGCCGAATTGAAGAAAAGACAAGTCGGTGATATTGGGTTCATTAACACATATCTCATAGATGCAACTCGGGTTAAATTTCATGCCGCAGCTACCGAGGCCAACTTGCTACGATCGTTCTCGGCTGGGTGAAGGAAATATGCCCTAGAGGCAATAATAAAGTTATTATTTATTTCCTTATATCATGATAAATGTTTATTATTCATGCTAGAATTGTATTAAACGGAAACATAATACATGTGTGAATACATAGACAAACTTAGTGTCACTAGTATGCCTCTACTTGACTAGCTCGTTAATCAAAGATGGTTATGTTTCCTAACCATGAACAAAGTGTTGTTATTTGATTAACGAGGTCACATCATTAGTTGAATGATCTGATTGACATGACCCATTCCATTAGCTTAGCACCCGATCGTTTAGTATGTTGCTATTGCTTTCTTCATGACTTATACATGTTCCTATGACTATGAGATTATGCAACTCCCGTTTGCCGGAGGAACACTTTGTGTGCTACCAAACGTCACAACGTAACTGGGTGATTATAAAGGAGCTCTACAGGTGTCTCCAAAGGTAGATGTTGGGTTGGCGTATTTCGAGATTAGGATTTGTCACTCCGATTGTCGGAGAGGTATCTCTGGGCCCTCTCGGTAATGCACATCACATAAGCCTTGCAAGCATTGCAACTAATGAGTTAGTTGTGAGATGATGTATTACGGAACGAGTAAAGAGACTTGCCGGTAACGAGATTGAACTAGGTATTGAGATACCGACGATCGAATCTCGGGCAAGTAACATACCGATGACAAAGGGAACAACGTATGTTGTTATGCGGTCTGACCGATAAAGATCTTCGTAGAATATGTAGGAGCCAATATGGGCATCCAGGTCCCGCTATGGTTATTGACCGGAGATGTGTCTCAGTCATGTTCTGCATTATTCTCGAACCGTAGGGTCCGCACGCTTAACGTTACGAAGACAGTTATTATGAGTTTATGCATTTTGATGTACCCGAAGTTAGTTCGGAGTCCCGGATGTGATCACGGACATGACGAGGAGTCTCGAAATGGTCGAGACATAAAGATATATTGGAAGCCTATATTTGGACATCGGAAGTGTTCCGGGTGAAATCGGGATTTTACCGGAGTACCCGGGAGAAGTAATGGGCCATATGGGCCTTAGTGGAGAGAGAGGGGCAGCCAAAGGTGGGCCGCGCGCCTCCTCCCCCCCTTGGTCCGAATTGGACTAGGAGATGGGGCGCGGCGCCCCCCTTTCCCTCTCCCTCCCCACTTCCTTCCCCCTCCTAGTAGGAGTCCTACTCCTACTAGGAGGAGGACTCCTCCTTGGCGCGCCTATAGGGCCGGCCGGCCTCCTCCCCTTGCTCCTTTATATACGGGGGCAGGGGGCACCCCTAGACACACAAGTTGATCCACGTGATCATATTCTTAGCCGTGTGCGGTGCCCCCTTCCACCATAGTCCTCGATAATATTGTAGCGGTGCTTAGGGGAAGCCCTGCGACGGTAGTACATCAAGATCGTCACCACGCCGCCGTGCTAACGGAACTCTTCCCCGACACTTTGCTGGATCGGAGTCCGGGGATCGTCATCGAGCTGAGCGTGTGCTAGAACTCAGAGGTGCCGTAGTTTCGGTGCTTGATCGGTCGGGCCGTGGAGACGTACGACTACATCAACCAAGATAACGCTTCCGTTGTCGATCTACAAGGGTACGTAGATCACACTCTCCCCCTCTCGTTGCTATGCATCACCATGATCTTGCGTGTGCGTAGGAATTTTTTTGAAATTACTGCGTTCCCCAACAGTGGCATCCGAGCCTAGGTTTTATATGTTGATGTCATATGCACGAGTAGAACACAAGTGAGTTGTGGGCGATATAAGTCATACTGCTTACCAGCATGTCATACTTTGGTTCGGCGGTATTGTTGGACGAAGCGGCCCAGACCGACATTACGCGTACGCTTACGCGAGACCGGTTCTCCCGACGTGCTTTGCACATAGGTGGCTTGCGGGTGACAGTTTCTCCAACTTTAGTTGAACCGAGTGTGGCTACGCCCGGTCCTTGCGAAGGTTAAAACATCACCAACTTGACAAACTATCGTTGTGGTTTTGATGCGTAGGTAAGATTGGTTCTTGCTTAAGCCCGTAGCAGCCACGTAAAACTTGCAACAACAAAGTAGAGGACGTCTAACTTGTTTTTGCAGGGCATGTTGTGATGTGATATGGTCAAGACATGATGCTAAATTTTATTGTATGAGATGATCATGTTTTGTAACCGAGTTATCGGCAACTAGCAGGAGCCATATGGTTGTCGCTTTATTGTATGCAATGCAATCGCGCTGTAATGCTTTACTTTATCACTAAGCGGTAGCGATAGTCGTGGAAGCATAAGATTGGCGAGACGACAACGATGCTACGATGGAGATCAAGGTGTCGCGCCGGTGACGATGGTGATCACGACGGTGCTTCAAAGATGGAGATCACAAGCACAAGAGGATGATGGCCATATCATATCACTTATATTGATTGCATGTGATGTTTATCTTTTATGCATCTTATCTTGCTTTGATTGACGGTAGCATTATAAGATGATCTCTCACTAAATTATCAAGAAGTGTTCTCCCTGAGTATGCACCGTTGCGAAAGTTCTTCGTGCTGAGACACCACGTGATGATCGGGTGTGATAGGATCTACGTTCAAATACAATGGGTGCAAAACAGTTGCACACGCGGAATACTCAGGTTATACTTGACGAGCCAAGCATATACAGATATGGCCTCGGAACACGGAGACCAAAAGGCCGAGCGTGAATCATATAGTAGATATGATCAACATAGTGATGTTCACCAATGAAACTACTCCATCTCACGTGATGATCGGACATGGTTTAGTTGATTTGGATCACGTAATCACTTAGAGGATTAGAGGGATGTCTATCTAAGTGGGAGTTCTTTAAATAATATGATTAATTGAACCTAAATTTATCATGAACTTAGTACCTGATAGTATCTTTCTTGTTTATGTATGATTGTAGATAAATGGCCCGTGCTGTTGTTCCGTTGAATTTTAATGCGTTCCTTGAGAAAGCAAAGTTGAAAGATGATGGTAGCAATTACACGGACTGGGTCCGTAACTTGAGGATTATCCTCATTGCTGCACAGAAGAATTACGTCCTGGAAGCACCGCTGGGGGCCAGGCCTGCTGCTGGAGCAACACCAGATGTTGTGAACGTCTTGCAGAGCAAAGCTGATGACTACTCGATAGTTCAGTGTGCCATGCTTTACGGCTTAGAACCGGGACTTCAACGACGTTTTGAACGTCATGGAGCATATGAGATGTTCCAGGAGTTGAAGTTAATATTTCAAGCAAATGCCCGGATTGAGAGATATGAAGTCTCCAATAAGTTCTATAGCTGCAAGATGGAGGAGAACAGTTCTGTCAGTGAGCATATACTCAAAATGTCTGGGTATAATAATCACTTGATTCAATTGGGAGTTAATCTTCCAGATGATTGCGTCATTGACAGAATTCTCCAATCACTGCCACCAAGCTACAAGAGCTTCGTGATGAACTATAATATGCAAGGGATGAATAAGACTATTCCCGAGCTCTTCGCAATGCTGAAAGCTGCGGAGGTAGAAATCAAGAAGGAGCATCAAGTGTTGATGGTCAACAAGACCACTAGTTTCAAGAAAAAGGGCAAAGGGAAGAAGAAGGGAAACTTCAAAAAGAACGGCAAGCAAGTTGCTACTCAAGAGAAGAAACCCAAACCTGGACCTAAGCCTGAAACTGAGTGCTTCTACTGCAAGCAGACTGGTCACTGGAAGCAGAACTGCCCCAAGTATTTGGCGGATAAGAAGGATGGCAAGGTGAACAAAGGTATATGTGATATACACGTTATTGATGTGTACCTTACTAATGCTCGCAGTAGCACCTGGGTATTTGATACTGGTTCTGTTGCTAATATTTGCAACTCAAAACAGGGACTACAGATTAAGCGAAGATTGGCTAAGGACGAGGTGACGATGCGCGTGGGAAACGGTTCCAAAGTCGATGTGATCGCGGTCGGCACGCTACCTCTACATCTACCTTCGGGATTAATATTAGACCTAAATAATTGTTATTTGGTGCCAGCGTTAAGCATAAACATTATATCTGGATCTTGTTTGATGCGAGACGATCATTCATTTAAATCAGAGAACAATGGTTGTTCTATTTATATGAGTAATATCTTTTATGGTCATGCACCCTTGAAGAGTGGTCTATTCTTATTGAATCTCGATAGTAGTAACACACATATTCATAATATTGAAGCCAAAAGATGCAGAGTTGATAATGATAGTGCAACTTATTTGTGGCACTGCCGTTTAGGTCATATCGGTGTAAAGCACATGAAGAAACTCCATACTGATGGACTTTTGGAACCACTTGATTATGAATCACTTGGTACTTGCGAACCGTGCCTCATGGGCAAGATGACTAAAACGCCGTTCTCCGGTACTATGGAGAGAGCAACAAATTTTTTGGAAATCATACATACAGATGTATGTGGTCCGATAAATATTGAGGCTCGTGGCGGATATCGTTATTTTCTCACCTTCACAGATGACTTAAGCAGATATGGGTATATCTACTTAATGAAACATAAGTCTGAAACGTTTGAAAAGTTCAAAGAATTTCAGAGTGAAGTTGAAAATCATCGTAACAAGAAAATAAAGTTTCTATGATCTGATCGTGGAGGAGAATATTTGAGTTACGAGTTTGGTGTACATTTGAAACAATGCAGAATAGTTTCGCAACTCACGCCACCCGGAACACCACAACGTAATGGTGTGTCCGAACGTCATAATCGTACTTTACTAGATATGGTGCGATCTATGATGTCTCTTACTGATTTACCACTATCGTTTTGGGGTTATGCTTTGGAGACAGCCGCATTCACGTTAAATAGGGCACCATCAAAATCCGCTGAGACGACGCCTTATGAACTATGGTTTGGCAAGAAACCAAAGTTGTCGTTTCTGAAAGTTTGGGGCTGCGATGCTTATGTGAAAAAGCTTCAACCTGATAAGCTCGAACCCAAATCGGAGAAATGTGTCTTCATAGGATATCCAAAGGAGACTATTGGATACACCTTCTATCACAGATCCGAAGGCAAGACTTTTGTTGCTAAGTTCGAAAACTTTCTAGAGAAGGAGTTTCTCTCAAAAGAAGTGAGTGGGAGGAAAGTAGAACTTGACGAGGTAACTATACCTGCTCCCTTATTGGAAAGTAGTGCATCACAGAAAACTGTTTCTGTGACACCTACACCAATTAGTGAGGAAGCTAATGATAATGATCATGAAACTTCAGAACAAGATACTACTGAACCTCGTAGATCAACCAGAGTGAGATCCGCGCCAGAGTGGTACGGTAATCCAGTTCTGGAAGTCATGCTACTAGATCATGATGAACCTACGAACTATGAAGAAGCGATGGTGAGCCCAGATTCCGCAAAATGGCTTGAAGCCATGAAATCTGAGATGGGATCCATGTATGAGAACAAAGTGTGGACTTTGGTTGACTTGCCCAATGATCGGCAAGCAATTGAGAATAAATGTATCTTCAAGAAGAAGACTGACACCGATGGTAATATTACTGTCTACAAAGCTCGACTTGTCGCAAAAGGGTTTCGGCAAGTTCAAGGGGTTGACTACGATGAGACCTTCTCACCCGTAGCGATGCTTAAGTCTGTCCAAATCATGTTAGCAATTGCCGCATTTTATGATTATGAAATTTGGCAGATGGATGTTAAAACTGCATTCCTGAATGGATTTCTGGAAGAAGAGTTGTATATGATGCAACCGGAAGGTTTTATCGATCCAAAGGGAGCTAACAAACTGTGCAAGCTCTAGCGATCCATTTATGGACTGGTGCAAGCCTCTCGGAGTTGGAATAAACGCTTTGATAGTGTGATCAAAGCATTTGGTTTTATACAGACTTTTGGAGAAGCCTGTATTTACAAGAAAGTGAGTGGGAGCTCTGTAGCATTTCTGATATTATATGTGGATGACATATTACTGATCGAAAATGATATAGAATTTCTGGATAGCATAAAAGGATACTTGAATAAGAGTTTTTCAATGAAAGACCTCGGTGAAGCTGCTTACATATTAGGCATAAAGATCTATAGAGATAGATCAAGACTTTTAATTGGACTTTCACAAAGCACATACCTTGACAAGATTGTGAAGAAGTTCAAAATGGATCAAGCAAAGAAAGGGTTCTTTCCTGTGTTACAAGGTGTGAAGTTGAGTCAGACTCAATGCCCGACCACTGCAGAAGATAGAGAGAAAATGAAAAATGTTCCCTATGCTTCAGCCATAGGCTCTATCATGTATGCAATGCTGTGTACCAGACTTGATGTGTGCCTTGCTATAAGTCTAGCAGGGAGGTACCAAAGTAATCCATGAGTGGATAACTGGACAGCAGTGAAGAACATCCTGAAGTACCTGAAAAGGACTAAGGATATATTTCTCGTATATGGAGGTGACAAAGAGCTCATCGTAAACAGTTAGTTTATGCAAGCTTTGACACTGATCCGGACGATTCTAAATCGCAAACCGGATACGTGTTTACATTAAATGGTGGAGCTGTCAGTTGGTGCAGTTCTAAACAAAGCGTCGTGGCGGGATCTACGTGTGAAGCGGAATACATAGCTGCTTCGGAAGCAGCAAATGAAGGAGTCTGGATGAAGGAGTTCATATCCGATCTAGGTGTCATACCTAGTGCATCGGGTCCAATGAAAATCTTTTGTGACAATACTGGTGCAATTGCCTTGGCAAAGGAATCCATATTTCACAAGAGAACCAAGCACATCAAGAGACGCTTCAATTCCATCCGGGATCTAGTCCAGGTGGGAGACATAGAGATTTGCAAGATACATACGGATCTGAATGTTGCAGACCCGTTGACTAAGCCTCTTCCACGAGCAAAACATGATCAGCACCAAGGCTCCATGGGTGTTAGAATCATTACTGTGTAATCTAGATTATTGACTCTAGTGCAAGTGGGAGACTGAAGGAAATATGCCCTAGAGGCAATAATAAAGTTATTATTTATTTCCTTATATCATGATAAAAGTTTATTATTCATGCTAGAATTGTATTAACCGGAAAAATAATACATGTGTGAATACATAGACAAACAGAGTGTCACTAGTATGCCTCTACTTGACTAGCTCGTTAATCAAAGATGGTTATGTTTCCTAACCATGGACAAAGAGTTGTTATTTGATTAACGGGATCACATCATTAGTTGAATGATCTGATTGACATGACCCATTCCATTAGCTTAGCACCTGATCATTTAGTATGTTGCTATTGCTTTCTTCATGACTTATACATGTTCCTATGACTATGAGATTATGCAACTCCCGTTTGCCAGAGGAACACTTTGTGTGCTACCAAACGTCACAACGTAACTGGGTGATTATAAAGGAGCTCTACAGGTGTCTCCAAAGGTACATGTTGGGTTGGCGTATTTCGAGATTAGGATTTGTCACTCCGATTGTCGAAGAGGTATCTCTGGGCCCTCTCGGTAATGCACATCACTTAAGCCTTGCAAGCATTGCAACTAATGAGTTAGTTGCGGGATGATGTATTACAGAACGAGTAAAGAGACTTGCCGGTAATGAGATTGAACTAGGTATTGAGATACCGACGATCGAATCTTGGGCAAGTAACATACCGATGACAAAGGGAACGACGTATGTTGTTATGCGGTCTGACTGATAAAGATCTTCGTAGAATATGTAGGAGCCAATATGAGCATCCAGGTTCCGCTATTGGTTATTGACCGGAGACGTGTCTCGGTCATGTCTACATTGTTCTTGAACCCGTAGGGTCCGCACGCTTAAGGTTTCGATGACAGTTATATTATGAGTTTATGAGTTTTGATGTACCGAAGTTAGTTCGGAGTCCCGGATGTGATCACGGACATGACGAGGAGTCTCGAAATGGTCAAGACATAAAGATTGATATATTGGACGGCTATATTCGGACACCGGAAGTGTTCCGGGTGATTTCGGAGAAAACCGGAGAGCCGGAGGGTTACCGGAACCCCCCCGGGAGAAGTAATGGGCCATATGGGCCTTAGTGGAGAGAGAGAGGGGCAGCCAAAGGTGGGCCGCGCGCCTCCTCCCCCCCTTGGTCCGAATTGGACTAGGAGAGGGGGGGCGGAGCCCCCCTTTCCCTCTCCCTCCCCACTTCCTTCCCCCTCCTAGTAGGAGTCCTACTCCTACTAGGAGGAGGACTCCACCTTGGCGCGCCTATAGGGCCGGCCGGCCTCCTCCCCTTGCTCCTTTATATACGGGGGCAGGGGCACCCCTAGACACACAAGTTGATCCACGTGATCATATTCTTAGCCGTGTGCGGTGCCCCCTTCCACCATATTCCTCGATAATATTGTATCGGTGCTTAGGCGAAGCCCTGCGACGGTAGTACATCAAGATCGTCACCACGCCGTCGTGTTGACGGAACTTTTCCCCGACACTTTGTTGGATCGGAGTCCGGGGATCGTCATCGAGCTGAACGTGTGCTAGAACTCGGAGGTGCCGTAGTTTCGGTGCTTGATCGGTCGGGCCGTGGAGACGTACGACTACATCAACCAAGTTAACGCTTCCATTGTCGATCTACAAGGGTACGTAGATCACACTCTCCCCCTCTCGTTGCTATGCATCACCATGATCTTGCGTGTGCATAGGAATTTTTTTGAAATTACTGCGTTCCCCAACAGGTTATACCCCAATTGCGAAGATGGCAACACAAAGCTCGGTACCGTACTGGAATTGCTGCAGTGGAAGGTAGAGAATGCTGTGGCTGACAAAGGATTTGAGAAGCTACTGAAAATATTGAAGAAGAAGTTTCCAAAGGATAACGAATTGCCCGACAGTACATATGCAACAAAGAAGGTCGTATGCCCTCTAGGATTGGAGGTGGAGAAGATACATGCATGCCCTAATGACTGCATCCTCTATCGCGGTGCATACAAGGATCTGAACGCATGCCCGGTATGCGGTGCATTGCGATATAAGATCAGACGAGATGACCCTGGTGATGTTGACGGCGAGCCCCTCAGGAAGAGGGTTCCTGCGAAGGTGATATGGTATGCTCCTATAATACCACGGTTGAAACGTCTGTTCAGAAACGAAGAGCATGCCAAGTTGATGCGATGGCACAGTGAGAACCGAAAGAAAGATGGGAAGTTGAGAGCACCCGCTGACGGGTCGCAGTGGAGAAAAATCGAAAGAAAGTACTGGGATGAGTTTGCAAAGGACCCAAGGAATGTATGGTTTGCTTTAAGCGCGGATGGTATTAATCCTTTCGGGGAGCAGAGCAGCAATCACAGCACCTGGCCCGTGACTCTATGTATGTATAACCTTCCTCCTTGGATGTGCATGAAGCGGAAGTTCATTATGATGTCAGTTCTCATCCAAGGCCCTAAGCAACCCGGCAACGAAATTGATGTGTACCTAAGGCCATTAGTTGAAGAACTTTTACAACTGTGGAATGAAAACGGTGTACATACGTGGGATGAGCACAGACATGAGGAATTTAACCTTAAGGCTTTGCTGTTCGTGACCATCAACGATTGGCCCGCTCTCAGTAACCTTTCAGGACAGACAAACAAAGGATACCACGCATGCATGCACTGTTTAGATGACACTGAAAGTATATACCTGGACAAATGCAGGAAGAATGTGTACCGATTGAATGTGCACAGACAAACAAAGAATTCCTGTAAATTTAATCAAAATGTTGTAACATATGTTTTTGAATTAATGCACAGTACCTAATCACCTACTATTCATGTCTAAGAAAATTAAAAAATGTCTTAGGTTGCCGATTGATGATCAGTTTGGCATTTAAAAAAAATGATGATCCTCAGTTTAGTCAATTGGTGGAGACACTCTTAGCAAGAGCCTAGCCCGAGCCAGCCGTTGATGTGTCAGCTGACATGCCCGCGGTCATGTTTGGAATACATGAATTCAAAATGCAGGAACAAGAAAAATACAAAAATTAAAAATAGCATGTATCATAGATTCTTAAATAAATTAAAATCGTGAAAGGCTGCAGAACTATCACTTGGATGTCATGAGGAAAACGTAGGAATCATACACACAAGGAGAAAAGAAAGTTTGAGGAGTGGACATGAATTTTTAGGACACAAGGTGATTTCCCCACGCATTGCTACGGAAATTTAAAGATTAATTTTGGATGGATTTTGTATAAACAAAATGACCTAAACCAAAAGCTATTATTTTTTTAAGTAATTGTGTGTGAACAAAGAGTATGCATGTATGTTGGACCACTGGAGTTGCAACAATTAAATGTGGGTATGCATGTGCTGCAAAATAGTGTTAGGGGATGATGACATGGCACATTTGGTGATGTGCAGGGCTGCATGTTGAGAGAATTAGTGTTAGTGTGGATCAATTATTTAGGTATACTAGATGACACCCCACACGTTATTGCGGGAATATTTTGCAATATAATTGAATGTGATTAACAAGGATATTTGAAGTAATAATATAAAAAGCTAAAACTAAAAATACATATAATTTATTATGTTCATGACTATATAGTTGTAATTTTCTTATTAAATATATAGCATAATAGAATGAAAATTCCCATGTATGTTTGCATGTTGAGATGGGTCTTTTTGTTCATATATGTCATGATGAAGTGGCATGCTTGCATGTTGAGAGACATATGGTAGTGGGGGTGGGCCTTTTCTTACGCATGTTGTGCAATGATGTGGCGTACTTGCATGTTGAGAGAAATAGTTAGTGGGGGCTAGCTATCTAGATATAGAAAATATAGGATAGGATTCCACATGCACCCATTATGAATAGTAAGTTTGAAAAAATAGCAAAAATCAGAAAAAAAAATCTGCTTTTTTTTGTTCCATACATCGCCGACAATTCTACTCTTGTGTGAAGTTTCGCAAAAAATGACACCCATGGCATTCTGGCCAAAAATGAGAAAAATCCAGGCAATAATCGAAAACATTGTTTGAAGCAATTGTATGGTCGGTTATATTTTCTTCACTGCAAAATACCCGTGTATCATTCCTTCACGAAATTGTTCATACGCGAGTAGAATGGTCGACCAAGTTTGGTATCCCAAAATTTCATGATTTTTCCAGATTTTTTAATGTATTATTCACATGGGTGCGCCTGGAACTATGTTCACCTATGTATTTTGGAGCTAGGATCTCATATTTGGTTTCCTTCAGAATTATTATGGAATAGTCCATCTCATAATAATTTCGTAGGGATGTAGAATAACAATTCTTTTATTTCAAATGACACCAAAGGAAAAATCCCTATACAAATTCTATACAAATTTCATGTGTTTCATCCTTTGTTCCAAATGGGCCTAAATGCTTGGTGGCTTGGAACTTCTTCAATTAGACTAGGCTAATTTGACTCTATTTTTGTCCGGATGTGTTCGCTTGGAACACCTATTTGTTCATGCATGCGGCCGCATCCCTCAAATTATCCGGACACATCCATCATCCATATGATTGGCGGGGATGAAGAGAAAAGAAAGAAAGAAAGACAAAGAGAGAAAGTGGTACTGGTGGACCGGTTTCAACGTGGAGTGTCCGGACATTTGAACAACTTCATTTCCTCTCGCAAAAAAAAAAACTTCATTTCCTCTCAACATATGCGTTGTCTGGACGTTCGCAGACGGCTTGAACATACGGAGACAATTTTGGGATCCACTCGAAGAGACCTTTTTGTGCCTCCCTCGTGTCCGGGCAATGTTCGATCAATGTTGAGACTATCCGTCCAAACATATAGACGGTTTGAAAAGTCGAGTTGAAGTCTTGAAGATGCTCTTATGTCCCCACCACCATGCTCAGCCTACCCCGGCCACACAACCAGTCCATTGGCTCCACCACAATCCTCGATGCGCCAGTTTTCCATGAGTGGGTGGGTGATCCAGTGGCAATCCAAACGACGAGTCAAAGTTGATCAGCCGCACGCGCAAGTGGCAAAATCATCCGTGTAGAAAAAAAGTTTCGGCAAGATATGCAGCCCGCGGTCTTGGCAAACGGGAGGATGTGACTTGTTTAACAAAGATCCAGCCATTTCTGCATAGACGGCCAAAATGGAAAACATCAACTTGCATCGCCAATTGCGGTGTCGTGTAGGTCGTCGCCGGTGAAGTCCAGCCAAAGATGAGTTCTCAACACTTGGGAGAATATTTGGCTGACGGATGATTCGTAGCCGCCTGCCTTGAGGACTTTGACCGCACAGATCTCCGCTCGGCGTCTACACCGAATGCCATTTAGGAATTCCAATGGTTTCCTTAGCGTGCCGTGCCGGCTCGTCCGGCAGACTACGTGGACTCCAAAGACCAAAGTCCAAGCTCAGAGGTATGGCTAGATAGACACCAGCAGCATGACGGTCGTAGGCAGACATTTAAAACTGATACAAGAGCATCTCCAACGACCCGTCAATCAGACACGCATCTGTCCATGAACACGGGGCAGTCCACGAATACCGATATAAGAGCCAGCCATTTAAAACTATCTCATACTCCCTCCGTTCTTAAATATTTATTTTTTAAGATTTCAAATGAACTACTACATACGGATGTATATAGAGATATTTTAGAGTGTAGATTCACTCGTTTTGCTCCGTATATAGTCATTTGTTAAAATATCTAGAAAGACAAATATTTAAAAACGAAGGGAGTATAATTTAATGCATATTTCAACGAACCAGACGAAATTCATGCAAATCAGATGATTTTTATATAAACCGGAGTACATTAATTATATTTTCGATACTTTCCATTAGAAAAAGCGGTCGGACCTAAAGCTAGCCTATGGCGGTGCCCGTCGTCCACTTCCTTTCTATTCCGCAATGTCCACCACCTGCCGTCTCAATGAGCAACGGAGGCAATACCCGTTAAGAGAATGTGTGGTCGCCGGCGAGGAAGAGTAAAACATAGGAAACGAACCTTCCCACTTGGGACTCGAGCCCCCACCGCCTCCCGTGCCCTACTCATTCTCGTCATAGTCTGCAATCTGTCCATCACCGGTGCTGGTGGACGTGTGGTCGATGATGGACGTGGCCGGCCCGTCGCCGTCCTCCTGCCACATGCGGCCCAAAAGTTCGATGGCGACGCATAGGACGCGAAGTTGGCGGCGTTCTTGTCCTCAATCGCCTTAGCCACCAGCGCCACCTCCGTGTCTGGCTATGCCACCTACGCATTGTGATCGACGACTTGAGTTGGGGTTCCTCGCGGTCATGGCGGCCACGGTCTCCGCGTTCGCTCGCTCGCCGTAGATTTGGCCCTCTGCCAGCGGGTGCTTCTCGAGGAAGAACAGGTTGTACCGTTGCTCCACCTGTGCTTGTCGAAACACCGACATAGGTGCCGATACAGGCTGCTCCTCTGCCATGGCGACGTCGAAGTGTGTTTGTGCCTACTCCATGGTCAAGATGGCATGCACAGGAACGGTATTGGAGCCCGTCTCCATCGTGGGGTCGCCGTTGGAGACCTCGGGCGAGCTGTCCGACATACCAGCCTTGATCTGCCAGCGGCTCTGCCAGTGAGCCGCAAGGGCCGCCACCTCGTGCCTCTGCTCCGTCGACAGGCTCTCTCACAATATGTTCCCACTCGCGCTCACAGGGGAGGATGTAGAGCGGATGTATTGTGGTGTGTTGTAATCTTGGTATGGCCTTCTTTAAATAGCGGATTCCGATAAGGCCAAGCGTCCGGGTGCGTCAATGTGCAGACGGCAGAGTTTGTTCCTCAGCCGACGAGTCTGTTTGATGACGGCAGATGGACGGACGGGTATTGAATGGCCACGGTAGATATCATTTCTGCCTCGTCAAGCAAACGTCTCTTCGACGGTGAGCAAACGATGCTGAACAAATGCGAACACCGAGGGTGTGGCGCGGGTTGCGTCCTCGGCTGGCGAACCGCTTCAGTTCTGGCGCTAGTGGTAGGTCATGTCTGCTCTGGGCCGATGTTAATGCGGAGTGGTCCTACTAGAGCGGCATGAATGCGGGTAGCTTGCGTCGGGCAGGAAAGCGTGCCGGTGAGGGAGCAGGTTTTGGGTGGCTCAGGTTTGTCAGACGCTTGCGTGGCAGCGGTATGGATGCCTGCAAAGCGCCCACCCCCGCCCCAACTTTGTTTTTGGTCTAAATGTCTAGGCCGTTCGGTCTGGACACTTGTAGGCTATTTGCATTGGAGATGCCCTTATCACCTAAAATAAACTTTAGCAGAGTTATCATATGAGACTGATTGTCAGAATAATCGTCCGTATGAGGACCACAGTAAAACGAAAACAAAAACGTTCCTCTCGTAGTGCATAATTAATGGAGCACGTTTCAAATGGTGCCTGCATCTTGAGGTTGGGGATGCTCATATGGAGTGGCCTCCATCGGCAACTCAATGGAGTAGATGCTTTCCCAGCGATAAGGGCATCAATTAGTTGTTGCCGCCGTATTTCACACTTGATTCACACCCCGCGTGCATGAAATCCGCCTCCATGTTCCCATTGGAGCGCGGCCATTTGCGGGCATATAAAACCCACGTCGACCCCCTTCATTGGTGCCATCCTGTCCCAATCTTCCCCCAAACCCGCCACCTCCACTCACCACCATCGCCCTCATTCACCGCCCGCTATACCATGGCGATCCCCCCCTTACCCATTGCCGCCACAATCACCCCCATCGACCTTGTCACGGCTACACCCTCCTCGTGGACAATTCCCTAGAGAGACTGAAGAGAACCGCGCCAAGACAGAATTCTAGGAGAGGGTGTATGACTACTCCCAATGGGCCATTGAGGACGTGTGTCATAGTGCTGAATCAACCTTCGTCCATGCCAGCCTCCCCGTTGTCCTCGCCTGCTTTGACAGTATGTCGACGACCGCCTGGGCAGAAATGGATGTCGTACTTACAGTGGCCTTCAAAAGTGTAAAAGTATGGCCTTATCCCACATCCATGATGTACAAGTATTCATCGACCATGTGGCGGCTTAAATCATGTCAGTAGAAACCTCCTCGAAGAGCGAGGTCACTTCCAAATGGAAGAAGAGCCCATAGTTCAAATTCTAGTTAAGAATTGTGTTAAATGGTGGTTCAAATCGTAATTGTAATCCAAGTGCAAATCTAGTATGGAAAGAATTGAATTATTGGGGTGGGCAAGAAAGAGGTTTCACATGGTAAAATAAACTGGAGGCTATAATTAATTGGCTATTCTGGGTTTGTGCATCGCTCGGTAGCCTTTATATTATTATGGAGGGCGCTCTATACAGTGGATGGTGATCGATATTATGGCAAATCCGCTAGAGTGGTTTTAAATCCATCACCTTGATGTGTCACTTTTGCTATTGGTTACTATTTTTGGCTGAAGTTTAGTTACTCCCTTGTCTAGGGGTTTCTTCCTGAATGCTAATAACAAGTTAAAAAAATAGGTTGATAGCTATGTCATGAAATACGCACAAGTAAGAATTTCTAGCTTTTGTTGCTAATATAGTAGAAGATATTACATTTGTCGGACTAAATAGTCATTAGATCTACCATCATGTTTTGTCGATGATATCAAATGTGATATCCGTTGAAAATTATATGTCCTGAGTACGCTAATACTTATACTTGATTCAAAATTTGTAATGTAGAAACAACGACACTAGTAGAAAACAGGGCTTTGGTCCAGGCTGGGTCAGCCCATTAGTCCCGGTTCAGTCCAGAACCGGGACCAATATGGGCATTGGTCCCGGTTCGTGAGCCCAGGGGGTCGGCCGGGACACGTGGGCCATTGGTCCCGGTTCATCTGGACCTTTTGGTCCCGATTGGTGGGATGAACCGGGACCAATGGGCCTCGCTCCTGGCCCACCACCATTGGTCCCGGTTGGTGGCTTGAACCGGGACCAAAGGCTCCCCTTTAGTCCCTGCTCATGTCACCAACCGGGACCAATGAGGTGCCTATATATACCCCTCGCTCGCGAGCAGAGCACCCCAGTGCTCTGTTTTTCTCTGGCCGAGGGGGAGAGGGCTTGGTGGTGCTCTGGCTCACCTTCTATGCACACAAGGTGTTCGATGGAATGCCCGAGCCACACTATTTAAGCTTTTGTAACGCCCTCGATGCGGCTATAGCTACCACGTGTCGAGGCACGACTTAGAGACATAACCGCATTGAAAGCAATGTCGCAAGTCAGGCAATCATCACAACATCCCATGTAATATATAGAATAAAAGGGGAGATACATAGCTGGCTTACACTCGCCACGTCACATCAAAGTACATAAATAACATGCATCATACAATCACTCATGGCCCGACTACGGCACCAAAATGGAAAAGAACTCAACATGCGACAAGGCCCCGAATCAAACCCCAACTGGGCACCACTACTGATCATCAGGAAAAGACACGTAGTAACGCTGAGAGTCCTCGTCGAACTCCCACTTCAGCTCGTACTCGTCACTTGGAGCGGAATCACCTGGACCTGCATCTGGTGTAATAGGAATCTGTGAGCCACAGGGACTCAACAATCTCGCACCCTCGCGATCAAGACTATTTAAGCTTATAGGAAGGGTAAGGCAAATATATGTGGAACTGCAGCAAGCGACTAGCATATATGGTGGCTAACTTATTCGCAAAAGAGAGCGAGAAGAGGAGGCAAAGCACGAGCGAGAAACTAGAGAGCAACCTTCGCAAACATTACTCCAACACCGTGTCCACTTCCCGGACTCCGCCGAGAAGAGGCCATCACGGTAACTCACTCGGTTGATTTATTTTAATTAATTAAGGTTCAAGTTATCTACAACCGGACATTAACAAATTCCCATCTGCCCATAACCGCGGGCACGGCTTTCGAAAGTTCAAACCCTGCAGGGGAGTCCCAACTTAGCCCATGACAAGCTCTCACGGTCAACGAAGGAATAGACCTCCTCCCAAGACATTCCGATCAGACTCGGTATCTCGGTAACTCAAGACACTTCGACAGGTTAAAACAAGACCAGCAACACCGCCCGAATGTGCCGATAAATCCCGATAGGAGCTGCACATATCTCGTTCTCAGGGCACACTCAGATAGGTCAAGCTACGAGTAAAACCAACCCTCAAGTTTCCCCGAGGTGGCCCCGCAGGCTGCCCGGTTCGGACCAACACTCAGAGGGAGCACTGGCCCGGGGGGGTTTAAAACAAGATGACCCTTGGGCTCCGGTAGCCCAAGGGAAAAAGAGGATAGGTGGCAAATGGTAAAACCAAGGTTGGGCATTGCTGGAAAAGATTTAATCAAGGCGAACTATCAAGGGGTTCCCATTATAACCCAACCACGTAAGGAACGCAAAATCCGGGAACATAACACCGATATGACGGAAACTAGGGCGGCAAGAGTGGAACAAAACACTAGGCGAGAGGCCGAGCCTTCCATCCTTCACCAAGTATATAGATGCATTAAGATAACATGGCAATATAATGATATCCCAACAAGTAAATAAAAGATGTTCCAACAAGGAACGGCCTCCAATCTTCACCTGCAACTAGCAACGCTATAAGAGGGGCTGAGCAAAGCGGTAACATAGCCAATCAACGGTTTGCTAGGACAAGGTGGGTTAGAGGTTTGACATGGCAATTGGGAGTCTGACAAGCAAAAGGTAGGCATCGTAGCATTGGCATAGCAAAAGCGAGCAAACTAGCATATCAAAGATAGTAGTGATTTCGAGGGTATGATCATCTTGCCTGCACAGTTGTCAGAGTTGACTGGATCCTCAAGAGCAAACTCAACGGGCTCCTCGTTAGCGAACTCGTCTCCCGGCTCTACCCAAACAATACAAACAAGCAACAAGGATACAATCAACCACGTGCAAACTCAAACAACACAATGCAAAGATGACATGCTATGCGGGATGCGATGCGGGATGCAAAATGCAAGATATGACAGGAAATGCATGAACCCGGCCTCAACTTGGAATTCCAAGGGTGCCACTGGAAAGATGAGATGAAATTGCTTGAAAACGATATAAAGAACGCCGGAATCGGAGTTACGGTTTGGAAATGGCAAGCGTTTCAAAAATGACACGGGTCTGCGTTTTACAGCAAGTAGGCATCTAAATGCAACGAGATGAACATGCTACAGCACCCAAACATGACAACAAAATGCATGGCAGGGATCTACAAAATATTATTAACAAAAGTCTAGCACTGAGCTACGGCCAATTCATCCATTATGAGGTTCAAACAAGCATGGCAAAAACGCAAATGCAAAACAGATTCCAGACTTAGTGAAATTAACACTTGTGTGAAATTTCAGATCAGGAAGCCCTCTTCACAGCAGCAAAGCTACCGGGACCAAAGGCTCCCCTTTAGTCCCTGCTCATGTTATCAACCGGGACCAATGAGGTGCCTATATATACCCCTCGCTCGCGAGCAGAGCACCCCAGTGCTCTGTTTTTCTCTGGCCGAGGGGGAGAGGGCTTGGTGGTGCTCTAGCTCACCTTCTATGCACACAAGGTGTTCGATGGAATGCCCGAGCCACACTACTTAAGCTTTCTCCTCTCCAAGCTCGACCTCCAAGCTCCATTTTCCATAATATTTGTCTAGGTTTAGCGGTCCGTCACGCCCCGTCCCCGTCTTCACCGCCGTCGATCACCCGCGCCGAGCTCATCGCCGGCACCACCGTGGTGAGCCTCTTGTTCTTATCTTCTTTCTGAAATGAAAAATATTCTTACTTGTATGTTTACATAGATACTTGTATTATTTTCTTACTTTTATTATTGCATCTTATATAGTGCGATGGTTTTGGTATCCGCCCCCGTCGGCCCTCGTCCTGTCTATGATTCGGATGTGGTATATATATTATCTTTATAACTATTGGTTCATTTATTGTTTATGAAAATTATGCCGACCAATGTGACATAGATTTTATTTATGTAGGATGTATGTGAATCGGAAATGCCAACCGACCCTATTGTCGAGAGGTTAAATTTAGTTGAAGAAGAAAACAATTTGTTGAAGGAAAAAATAAAAAAAAATTGAGGAGGAGAAGATGATATTGGAGTTGCATGTTGCGGATGTCGTCGATGATCACAAGATCAAGATGGATGCAATGCGCTTGAAGATTAGAAAGATTAGAAAATATGCTATTCATACCGAGGCTTGGTATCATTATGTCGTTGGATCAATTGTTACCTTGGTTGCGATTATGATCGCATTTGTTTTCGCATTGAAATGTTTTACATAGTTTCAATGTATGGTTTAATTAATTAGATGCTCTGGAGAGCTATATGTTGTTAGATGAGAACTATGTATGCACTTTGGTTTTAATGTGATGATGAACTTCTATTAATTTGGACACTTAATTATATATAATGCACGCAGATGAACCGGCAATGGATGTACGGTGACAGACACACCCGCGAGTACATTAAGGGCGTGCATGAGTTTCTCAATGCGGCTGAGGCAAACAAGCAGAATGGTTTTATGTGTTGTCCATGCACTCAATGTGGGAATACGAGGTCTTATTCTAACCGGAAAATCCTTCACTCCCACCTGCTTTACAAGGGTTTCATGCCACACTATAATGTTTGGACGAGGCACGGAGAAATAGGGGTTATGATGGAAGACGGCGAAGAAGAAGAGTACGATGACAACTATGTGCCCCCTGAATACGGTGATGCTGCAACGGGGGGAGCTGGTGAAGATCAAGAGGAACTAGACGATGTGCCCAATGATGCTGCAACGGGTGAAGCTGCTGAAGATCAAGAGGAACCAGACGATGTGCCCGATGATGATGATCTCCGCCGGGTCATTGTCGATGCAAGGACGCAATGCGAAAGTCAAAAGGAGAAGCTGAAGTTCGATCGCATGTTAGAGGATCACAAAAAAGGGTTATGAAGGAAATATGCCCTAGAGGCAATAATAAAGTTATTATTTATTTCCTTATATCATGATAAAAGTTTATTATTCATGCTAGAATTGTATTAACCGGAAACATAATACATGTGTGAATACATAGACAAACAGAGTGTCACTAGTATGCCTCTACTTGACTAGCTCGTTAATCAAAGATGGTTATGTTTCCTAACCATGGACAAAGAGTTGTTATTTGATTAACGGGATCACATCATTAGTTGAATGATCTGATTGACATGACCCATTCCATTAGCTTAGCACCCGATCGTTTAGTATGTTGCTATTGCTTTCTTCATGACTTATACTTGTTCCTATGACTATGAGATTATGCAACTCCCGTTTGCCAGAGGAACACTTTGTGTGCTACCATACGTCATAACGTAACTGGGTGATTATAAAGGAGCTCTACAGGTGTCTCCAAAGGTACATGTTGGGTTGGCGTATTTCGAGATTAGGATTTGTCACTCCGATTGTCGGAGAGGTATCTCTGGGCCCTCTCGGTAATGCACATCACTTAAGCCTTGCAAGCATTGCAACTAATGAGTTAGTTGCGGGATGATGTATTACAGAACGAGTAAAGAGACTTGCCGGTAACGAGATTGAACTAGGTATTGAGATACCGACGATCGAATCTCGGGCAAGTAACATACCGATGACAAAGGGAACGACGTATGTTGTTATGCGGTCTGACCGATAAAGATCTTCGTAGAATATGTAGGAGCCAATATGAGCATCCAGGTTTCGCTATTGTTTATTGACCGGAGATGTGTCTCGGTCATGTCTACATTGTTCTCGAACCCGTAGGGTCCGCACGCTTAAGGTTTCGATGACAGTTATATTATGAGTTTATGAGTTTTGATGTACCGAAGTTAGTTCGGAGTCCCAGATGTGATCACGGACATGACGAGGAGTCTCGAAATGGTCGAGACATAAAGATTGATATATTGGACGGCTATATTCGGACACCGGAAGTGTTCCGGGTGATTTCGGAGAACACCGGAGAGCCAGAGGGTTACCGGAACCCCCCCCCCCCCCCCC